>NC_136409.1:137642500-137942500 GCF_051521515.1 Lactuca serriola
GATTTGTGGCTTAAGAGGTGATTTTCGAAATATAGTAGTTGTTGAGCCAAATTAGGGTTTGCAACAAAAAAAGGCTTGTGGCTCAAGAGGTGATTTTCTAAATAGGGTGGTTGTTGAGCCAAATTAGTGTTTGCAACAAAATATCTTGTGGCTCAGGAGGGATATCAAAAATATAGAAGTTGTTGAGACAAATTAGGTTTTGCAACAAAAAAGGCTTGTAGCTCAAGAGGGAATTTTCGAAATTAGGTTGTTGAGCCACACTAGGGTTTTGTAACAAAAAGGCTTGTGGCTTAAGAGGGAATTTTCGAAATTGGGTTGTTGAGTCACATTAGGTTTTTGCAAAAAGATGACTTGTTGAGCCAAATTTGCAGTTGTACTAAGCTTGCTTGTTGTTCACAAATTGAAGTTTCCTGTTGCTTACACGATTGTTGCTCACGAAGCCTTGTTGCTCATAAAGCCTTGTTGCTCACGAAGCCTGGTTGCTCACAAAGCCTTGTTGCTCCAAGCGAGTATGAGAGTAAGAATTTTGTGAAAGAGTGAAAAAGCATGAATGAGAAGTAGAAGTGAGGTATTTATAGGTGAAGGTTCCTAGGGTTTCTCAATGGGCCGAAATAGGGTTGTCATGGGCCAACTTTTGGGCCTAGAAGGCTTGGATGGTACTCAAGTATAAACAAGAGAATGTCAACTTGAGTCGCAAGCGCGAGAATGATGCCTTGAGAATCAAGAAAGAAAAGGTGGTGCATGCATGGATGTTATCTTTGAGACGTGCATGACACATCAAGAGAGACCTACTCGAAACGTACATGACATACTTGACATGTGAATTGCTTACTTGAGATGTGCATGGCCTACTTGAGATATGCATGGCCTACTTGAGATATGCATGACCTACCAGAAACGTGCATGGATCATTAAAAACGTGGATGGCTTATTCAAAACGTGCATGAAACATTTATTATGCTCTATGTGGACTTAATGAGCCATATGGGCGTGATGCATCAAGTGGCTGAAGATGCTTCAAGCAGTTGATTATGTGCCAATGTTCTAGATCATGCTCCAATGTTGTTGCACATGGTCCAACATTTTTTAACATGCTCTAATGCTCTTGAACATGCTTTAATGTTCTTGACCATGCTCCAAGTGACTAGCGATGCTCCAAGCTGATCCAAGCGATCAAGATCCATTAAGTTGGTGAAATTGCTCCAAGATACTTCTAGTTAATCAAGATGATGAAGATGGTCCAAGATGGTCAACATGATCAAGTTGATGAAGTTGGTCCAACATTCCTCAAGGTGATCAATATGAATGAAGGTGCTTCATTCATTCGTCCAATTGGTCCAAAGATGTGGAGATGGTCCAAGATGATCCAAGTTGGATGTTGTTGCTACAAATGTGGTCCATGTACCTGAAGTTGTTCCATGTTGCTCCAAGAGCACGAAGTTGCTTCAAGATCGTCAAATATAGTCCAAATAATTCTTAGCCTTACTTCTATTTGTACTTTAGTTCGTAACTTTCTAAGATATTCATTGGAGTGCTCGGAATCACTTAGGTTACTTGTAACGCTCGTGTTTCGAGACTAAGCATTTTAGATGATGTAATAGTCTAGGTCAACTATTGTAACTCTTTTGAAGTAATAAAGATGAAATATTTGAACACTATGTGAATTATGTGTATTTGTGTGCGTGTAACTTAATTATAAAAGTATAGTAAATAAAGAATAAAAATAAGCGTCAAAATTAAAGTGTAAGATAATCCCGATATCTTCACACAAAGTTGTAGTGGTCGAAATGAGGATTACGGGGATATAAAGAACGCCAAAATCTGAGTTATAATGAAGAAGTTATGACCCGTCGAAGTTTCGCGACGGAACCGACACCATATCAGGGACCGTAAATAGTGAATTTACGATAGCGCGTCTTTTAGCCTTAGTGATCTAAACAAAATTCGTAGAATACGTTAAACCGAGAGCGTCCATAGAAAGAACGCCCAAATCTGACTTCGTATGAGGAAGTTATGATTTTTCGAAGTTTAAGCTTAGTAGTGTACAACCTAGAGTTCAAATATTAGATCGAGCGGTTTTTAGCCGACACAACCTAAACGAGAATCGAAGATCTTGTTAATAGTAGCATAACAATAAAAAGGCAGACGAAAACGGATGTCGGATGAAGAAGTTATGAGATTTTAACGGACCAATCATATCCCGGCCTGTTAATAATATAACTTTTAAAATAAAGTCAAAATTAGCCGACGGAGTCTAAATGGAAGTTGTAAAGTATGTTCCCGCCTACGCGTGGATATAAAGAATGTTAAAAACAGAGCTCGTATGCGAGAGTTACGATTTTTAGAAATTGGAGTGGAGAACCTCGTAGCTGTGTGCGAGCCTACGCCTTGCATAGAGAAGCGACGCCCAACGTCCGAAGTACGCACCGTGTTGGAAAAATGTACGCCTCGCGTACAAATGTTTTGTGTGAAGCCGAGAGAGCCACGTCTCACCGTCCGAAGTCCGCCAACTGTTGATCTTATCCGACGAACGCGCCACATAGCTTGACTAAACGCCATGCGTCCAAGGAGAACCCAACATAGGTCTGAGGAGCGCAACGTGTTTCCCAGCAGCTCCAGCCTATAAATAGGTGTGAGATTGTCCGGATTTTTCACACATTTCCACTTCTCTCTCTAAACTACTTTCTCTCTCTAAGGGTTTTAACCCCGTAAAAGCCTAGGTGAACCCCCAACACCCGAAGGAAGCTCCGAGGCTCCCGGAGTCCCGAGAAAAAGGGTCTTTCGGTTCAAAAATGCTGCTCTGAGCAAAGTCTGGTTTTCTTTAAAACCCATTGTACGTTAGCTACGCCTATGCAATTTTTAATATAGATTTTATTCAATTATAGTAACGTTCTTAGGAACTTATAATAAGTACTTGGGCTATTATTATGGGTTATATAAGTAATGTTTAACGCTTATATAATAGTAAAAATAGCTACACTATTAATTAGTCACGGTTAACATTAGACTAAACCCTAGTGGTATTGATACTAGGTTTTGTCAAGGGAAAATTGTTTTGAGATAACGAAGTGCTGTCTGAATACCTAGTCACCACCTTCTCAGGTGAGTGCATAGTAACTTTCATCTTACACATAGATATGAAGTATTTTATATAAATTTCGTGTTGTGTGTGCATATTATCTGTATACTGGCTATCTATGTTGGATGCACGATTTTATACATGTTTTAAATAATTTAAATTGTATATGTATTTTATATCTACAAAATGTGTTGGGTAAAACATGGGTAGATGTAATAGTTGCTGTGTGACCAAATAAAATAATGAGAGGCCTCGTTATAGATGTTATTGATGATCCAGTCATCTAGCGGAGTATAGATGACGACCACAGACTATTTTAGATAGTCCAGTGGAATGCTAGCAGGCTCGCAACCTGTAGGTGTTTATTTGAACTGTGTTTTTACCAGCAGTACTCCATCCCCCATAGGGTTGCCTTATTTGACATAAATTGCTGAGGAATCCCCGAAGCATGTGTTGTCACCCCGATGAAAAGTCCTTAGATTAGGTCCCTTGTGTTAGATGTTTTGAGGACGTAAAGTGATGATAACGGGAACAGGTAATCGGGTTTGTTTGGTTTGATAAAGTTAATAAAGTTATTTATTGTGGGTAGAAAACCCTATGTGTTCACTAGGCTCCCAAGCCTGACCCACTCAGTTTCTTGCATTACAGGTAGTGGCGCATGAGCATAGATGTTTGGATGAGAGATAAGGGATTAGAGGCCTGTAAATACGAAATAATGTAGTAAAGCTTAAGTTGTACTGTTTATGCTTTTGATCTGTATCGAACATCACATCCCGAGTCTTTTAATGAAATACATTTATTTGGAAATGCTTTTGTTAAATCTTTATCATATTTTGTTTTGGGACAAATTTCCGCAGCACTTTTACTTAAAATGTTACTCTGATTTTCAAACAAGCATAAACAAAATCGGTCTTTTCTGGCCGTGAAAAATGGGGATGTCACAGTTGGTATCAGAGCATTAGTTTAAGCAAACTAGGAATTTGTAGGATTTCTAGACTTAAACTTAGAAGGCTAAGCGATGATTGTGAGATGTGAGCACTAGCTTATTTTAGGAATTGTGCCTAAAATGCCTTTATGTGCTATATGCTTTGTGCCTGGTATGATGTTATCTGTTCAGATGTATGGTTTGTTGCCGAGCGGATCTAAAAACCTTATGTGTTTAGGATTCTAAACATATGTCTACAATATTAGAACTAACATGTAAACGTTTCGGAGGGATAAGGATGATTTAAATGTCTATCCTAAATAAATATCTAAATTAACCTTCTTCGGTGTATAGATCAAGATGGCAAGAACCCGCAGTGGAGTTGGGAATGCAAATGGAAACAGAAACCAACCTCCAGTGATTGAGCAAATACCAGTTGTGGTAGCCGCTCCTGAGCCAATGATGATGGCCGGAATGCAGGCGATGATCCAGATGATGTTGGATGGTCAAATGGAGGAAACCAGACGTTTTCTCCAGCACGATCGAGAGGAAGTTACCATACCAATCGAACAGCCCAAGTTGAACGAAGGGCAATCTGAGGAGGGAAACTACAGCAGGACCGTTGGTCAAGCTGATTCGCCGATGATTAGGAGGAACAATCAAAACGACAGAGTCGAGGGGAATGGATGCAAGTACAAAGGTTTTCTGACTTGCAAGCCATCAACCTTCACCGGGAAGGAAGATCGGATCAGAGTTATGGATTAGATCTCGGAGATGGAGTTAGCTTTCATGACGTGTGGTTGTAGAGGCAAGTTACAGACCACCTTTGCAGTATGCTAGTTCCGAGGAGGCGCTGTGCGTTGGTGGAATACCCTAGGGAAGACATTAAGCCCCAACGAGCCCCTGCAGCTGACATGGGAAGAGTTCTTAGTGAAGTTCAAGCGAAAGTACTGCTCAACTCAAAACTTGCTCGACCTAGAGAACCATTTCCTGACCCTAAAGAAGGGAAGCATGTCAATTGATGAATACACGAACAACTTCACGGAGAAGATGGAGTTTGCCTTGCGTCTTGTGTCGGATGAATTGACGAAGATCGACAAGTACCCGAAGGGACTTCCATGGGAATATGTAATGCCAGTACGTCAGGAACATACTCTAGAGGCAGCTATCTGGGCTGCCAAGTCTGTAAAGGATATGATTAAGGGAAGAGCTGCCAACAAGATTGAGGTTGGCGAGAAGAGAAAATTTGAAGGGTTTGCTAAGCCCAACAATAAGAAGAGCAAGTTCGGTTTGAAGAAGTTCGGGGGAGGAGGAAATGAATCGAAATGGTGTGAGAAGTGCAAGAAGAAGCACTCGGGAAAATGTAGCGAGGAACTAACCTGCTTATGTCAATGAGTGCACCATCAACAAGAGGGTGTGCTACGAGTTCCGTGAATAAGGGTACATCGCCAAGGATTGCCCGAAGAATAAAGACGCGGCAAGGCCCAACGTTCCACCAAAGCCGAAGGGAAGAGCCTTCCAGATGATGCTCGAGGCTGCGACGGAGGCAACAGACGTCGCTTCAGGTACCTTTCTTGTAAATGGTTTGCTGCCAATATACTATTTGATTCTGGAGCAAACTACTCCTTTGTGTCGTATAAGTTTGGTGGGAAACTAGCATTACCTGTAGAAAAACTAGATAATGCCCTGATTGTGGAAGTTGATAGTGGCAAATTCGTACCTGTTAGTGATCGTATTAGGAACATCGTCATCGACCTAAACCGAAACGAATTCCAGGAGGAGCTATTACCCATAGAATTAAACGGTTTCGAAATCGTTTTAGGAATGGATTGGCTTAGCACCAACGATGCTGAGATTCTTTGCCGAAAGAAGATAGTAAGGGTGAACCCACCCAGAAAAGAGTCGTTCATGGTGTACGGGGACAAACACCGAGTAAATTCTGGAATCATCTCCCTAATGTAAGCCAGAAAATGTTTGTCCAAGGGATGTTCATCATATCTGGCATTTGTGATCGATGCAAAGAAAGAAAAGAAGGAGGTGCAAAGTATACCGGTGGTGTGTGAGTATTCGGAAGTCTTTCTTGAAGATCTTCATGGGTTACCGCCTGATAGATAAGTAGAGTTTCGTATAGACTTGTTACCAGGAACGACACCGATAGCAAAGGCACCTTACCGATTAGCACTGACAGAGATGAAGGAACTTATGACGCAACTTCAGGAGTTGTTGGACAACGGTTTCATTAGACCTAGTTCATCACCCTGGGGAGCTTCGGTGTTATTCGTGAAAAAGAAGGACAGAAGCATGAGAATATGTATAGACTACCGAGAGTTGAACAAGGCGACGGTGAAGAACAAGTATCCATTGCCAAGGATTGATGACCTATTCGATCAACTGCAAGGTTTGAGCTATTTCTCAAAGATCGATCTTAGGCTAGGATATCGTCAGCTGAAGGTGAGAGAGCAGGATATTGAGAAGACTGCATTCAGAACTAGATATGGACACTACGAGTTCTTGCTTATGTCATTTGGACTAACCAATGCTCCAACAGCATTCATGGATTTGATGAACAGGGTTTGTAAACCATTCCTCGATAAAACCGTGATAGTGTTCATCAATGACATTCTGATGTACTCAAAAATCCTAGAGGAACATGGAGAGCATCTACGAGAAGTGTTGGATGTCTTGAAAAAGGAGAAGTTATATGCAAAGTTTTTCAATTGCGGTTTTTGGATCCGAGAAGTCCAGTTCTTGGGGCATGTGGTTAACCAAGAAGGGATAATGGTTGACACAGCAAAGATCAAATCAGTGATGAAGTGGGAACGACCAAAAAGTCCCACAAAGATTTGAAGCTTTCCAGGATTAGCCGGATATTACCGACGATTTATCCAAGGCTTTTCTTCGATAGCTGCTCCATTAACAGTTTTGACCCACAAAGGAGCTACTTATACGTGGAGTGAGAAGCATGAAGAAGCATTCGAGAAGCTAAAGAAGAAGTTATGTAAAGCACCGATTCTTTCTCTACCCGATGGAGTTGAAGACTTTGCGGTCTATAGTGATGCATCTGGAGTCGGTTGGGTTGTGTTCTGACCCAAAGAGAAAAAGTGATAGCATACGCATCTCGACAATTGAAAGAGCACGAAAAGAACTACCCCACTCATGATTTGGAGTTGGTAGGGGTAGTTTTTGCTCTAAATATATGGAGGCATTACCTCTACGGCACGAAGTGCAAGCTTTTCACTGATCATAAGAGTCTCCAGTATCTCTTTAATCAGAAGGAATTGAACATGAGACAACGACGCTGGCTGGAATTACTCAAGGACTACGACTGTAAGATACTTTACCACCCTGGTAAAGCAAATGTTGTCGCTGAGGCTCTCAGTCGGAAAGTCAATCTTGAAAGGAAAAGGCCAAGACTGTTGAGAATATAAGTTGTCTCGACGATTGTGTAAAGTATCAGGAAAGCTCAAGAAGAAGCTTCAGACAAGAATGACCGAAAGGAATAACATTTGGGCAAAACGTTAGTGTTCGGTACAAATAGTCAAGGACTGAAGGTATTCCAAGATCGGATTTGGTTACCTAAGATTGGAGGGATAAGAGATCTTTTGATGGAAGAAGCGCACAAGACCATGCACTCAATTCATCCCAGTAGCACTAAAATGTATAGGGACCTAAAACCCGCCTACTGGTGGCCGACGACGAAGCTCGATGTTGCGAAGTATGTGGCCGAGTGTGTAACATGTGTGAGAGTTAAGGCACAACATCAGAAATCATATGGGAGTTTACAACCTTTACCTATACCCATGGGTAAATGGGAAGCCATCACCATGGATTTTGTAACTAAATTACCCAGGACGAAGAACGGTCACGACATGATTTGGGTGGTCATGGATCGTTTCACTAAGAGTGCACACTTCATAGCAGCCAACGAGAGGTGGTCTATGGATAAGCTTGCAAATGCTTACGTGAAGGAGATAGTAATACTTCATGGTGTTCCTTTACGATTGTATCAGATCGTGATAGTTGTTTCACGTCAAGGTTCTAGAGAAGTCTACAGGAGGAATTGGGTACGAAGTTGTGTTTGAGTACAACTTACCATCCACAGACTGATGGCCAGAGCGAAAGAACGATTCAAATACTGGAAGATATGCTGAGAGCATGTACCCTGGAATTCCAACGCAACTGGGACGAGCACTTACCTCTGGTATAATTTTCCTACAACATTTTCCACTCGAGCATCAAGATGGTACCCTATCAAGCGTTGTACGGACAGAAGTGTCGTACACCGTCTTGTTGGCTTGAGGCTGAGGAGAAGCAGTTTATGGGCTCCGAGATAGTCCATGAGACTACTGATAAGCTAAAGGTGATCAGGGAAAGGATGTTAGTAGCTTAGGATCGTCAAAAGAGCTATGCTGACAAGAAAAGATGACTGATGACCTTCAAAGTTGGAGATTCGGTTTTGCTGAAAGTCTCACCGTGGAAGGGACTTATAAGATTCAGGAAACGAGGAAAGTTGAGTCCAAGGTTTATTGGACCGTTCAAAGTTCTTTAGATGATTGGGAACCAAGCTTACAAGCTAGAATTACCCAAAAAACTAGATGGTATCCATAACACTTTCCATGTGTGTTATTTGAGGAAGTTCACAAGAAAAGTTCCCGCATAATTCCAATCTCGGAGTTAAGAATGGATGAGGATAAGAGGCTGATTGAAGAGCCTGAGGCAATTGTTGACCGTAAGACTAAGAAGTTACGATGCAAGATGGTCGACTTAGTGCTAGTCCATTGGAAACATACGAATGGGCCAAATCTCACTTGGGAAACAGAGAGTGACATGATGATTCACTACCCGCATCTGTTTGTTGATGCATGATTCCGGGACAGAATCATCCTAAGGGGGAGAGAATTGTAACGCCTGTGTTTCGAGACTAAGCATTTTAGATGATTTAATAGTCTAGGTCAACTATTGTAACTCTTTTGAAGTAATAAAGATGAAATATTTGAACACTATGTGACTTATGTGTATTTGTGTGCTTGCAACTTAATTATAAAAGTATAATAAATAAAGAATAAAAATAAACGTCAAAATTAAAGTGTAATATAATCCCGATATCTTTAAATAAAGTTGTAGTAGTCGAAACAAGGATTCCGGGGATATAAAGAACGCCAAAATCCGAGTTATAACGAAGAAGTTATGACCCGTCGAATTTTCGTGACGGAACCGACACCATATCAGGGAGCGTAAATAGTGAATTTATGATAGAGCGTCTTTTAGCCTTAGTAATCTAAAAGAAATTCGTAGAATACGTTAAACCGAGATCGTCCATAGAAAGAACGCCCAAATCTGACTTCGTATGAGGAAGTTATGATTTTTCGAAGTTTCGGCTTAGCAGTGTACAGCCCGGAGTTCGAATATTAGATCGAGCAGTGTTTAGCTAACACAACCTAAAAAAGAATTGAAGATCTCATTAATAGTAGCATAACGATAAAAAGATAGACGAAAACGGATGTCGTATGAAGAAGTTATGAGATTTTAACGGCCCAATCATATCCCGGCCTGTTAATAATATAACTTTTAAAATAAAGTCAAAATTAGCCGACATAGTCAAAGAGAAAGTTGTAGAGTACGTTCCCGCCTATGCGTGGATATCAAGAACGTCAAAAACGGAGCTTGTATGCGAGAGTTACGATTTTTAGAAATTGGAGTAGAGAACCTCGTAGTTGTGTGCGAGCCTACGCCTTGCGTAGAGAAGGGACGCCCAGCGTCTGAAGTACACACTGCGTCGGAAAAATGTACGCCTCGCGTATAGCTGTTTTGTACGAACCCAAGAGAGCCACGTCTCACCATCCGAAGCCCACCAGATAATATGCACACACAACAGTATTTTATATATATATTTCGTGCTCTGTGTGCATATTATCTGTATACTTGCTATCTATGTTGGATGAACGATTTCATACATGTTTTAAATGATTTAAACTCTATATGTATTTTATATCTACAAAAAGTTTTGGGTAAAACATGGGTAGATGTAATAGTTGTTTTGTGACCAAATAAAATAATGAGAGGCCTCGTTATTGATCTTATTGATGATCCAGTCATCTAACGGAGTATAGATGACGACCACAGACTATTCTAGATAGTCCAGTGGAACGCTAGCAGGCTCGCAACCTATAGGTGTTTATTTGAACTGTGTGTTTACCAGCAGTACTCCATCCCCCACATGGTTGCCTTATTTGACATGAATTGCTGAGGAATCCCCGAAGCATGTGTTGTCACCCCGATGAAAGTCCTTAGACTAGGTCCCTTGTGTTAGATGTTTTAGGGACGTAAAGTGAGGATAACGGGAACGGGTAATCGGGTTTGTTTGGTTTGATAAAGTTAATAAACTTATTTATTGTGGGTTGAAAACCCTATGTGCTCACCAGGCTCCCAAGCCTAACCCACTTAGTTTCTTTCATTACTGGTAGTGGCGCATGAGCATAGATGTTTGGATGAGAGATAAGGTATTATAGGCTTGTAAATACGAAATAACGTAGTAAGGCTTATGTTGTACAATTTATGCTTTTGATCTGTATCGAACATGACACCCCGAGTCTTTTAATGAAATACATTTCTTTGGAAATGCTTTTGTTAAATCTTTATCATATTTTGTTTTGGGAAAAAATTCCGCAACACTTTTACTTAAAATGTTAATCTGATTTTCAAACAAGCATAAAAAAAATCGGTCTTTTTTGGCCGTGAAAAATGGGGATGTCACATTACTAATGGAGTCCATGACTTTCTATGAAACCCTTTTAAATAATATTTCTTCACATCCGTCCAAGATTTTATAATTAGGTGGATAGATATAAATATATCCCTAGAGGGAATACTCATTGAGTCCCAAAGGTCACAGATTGACTCCACTCCTGAACGATAACTTATTGAATATATAACTAGACTCAAAGTGTAGAAATTAAACAGATAAACTTGGAACTTGACTCGCTTTGTTTTAACTAAGAAGATTTTTGTTGAATATAGATATTCACAAAGCAAAACTTTTTATGTCCCTCAAACCACACTGGTTCGCATTTTTGTCTCATGAGTTCACTAGGATAGGAAAGCCCCAAATACACTATAACACATTGGCTTAAATAAACCCTAGAGTTTGTCTCAAATTATCCCACATAACATTAGTATTTGATGTATGTTATAACTCTAAGTAGAGTATAACCATGAAGCTTGTTAATAGTCACTGAATTACCAATATTAGTTGTGTACTTAAGCAAACTGAAGAACCACAGAGTTTAGTATTTTGAAAAATCATTAAAGTGTGTAGAAACTAACCTTCTTCATTTGCATTGTTGTGATGACAACTTGCATTTTCCAAATTAAAAAAAAAATAAAATGTTTTTAATATTTTCTTTTGTTTAAATTAAAGACAAAGTACAGAAAACAAAAACTTTTTGTAGTTTTTTCATATGTAAATTCAAAATGTAAAATCTTTTTAAGGTTTTTCCTTTGTCAAAAATAAAGCAAAAAATACAAAAAAGTAGAAATAAAATAAATTTTTGGAGTTTTCTTAAAAAAACTGAGAAAGAAAAAAAAATCCAATGCCTAGAGAATCTGGATTAAGCATGCCAAGTCATCCTAGAAAGCGTAAGCACTTGGATTCATCCAGAGCTTTCATGAACACATTTTCAGTCTCTTCTTATTTCGGAACAAAATGAAGCTCAATATGACCATTTTAAATATTATCTTTTAGGATGTGATACCTGATATCAACGTGCTTGGTCATTGAGTGGTTGACTGGATTGTGAGATATTGCAATTACACTCTTAGAGTCACACTAGATTTGGATATGTTGCATGTTGAATCCATAATGTCTCAGTTGTATTTGCATCCAGAGCACTTGAGAACAACAACTGGCAGCAATAACGTATTTAGCTTCAGCAGCAGAGGTTGAAACACATGTTTGCTTCTTTGAAGTCTAACTGACCAATCTACATCCAAAGAATTGACAGCTACCAGAAGTGATCTTTTTGTCAAGCTTACATCCTCCATAATCTGAGTCAGTAAAGGCTTGAAGATAAAAGTTGCCTTTAGCAGGATAGTATAGACCTAGAGAAGCAGTTCCTTTCAGATATTTGAAAATTCTTTTAACTTTTAACTGTTGTGAGGTGTCATTCCTTTGGATTAGCTTGAAAGCGTGCACACAGACATGTTAAAAAAATGATGTTTGGTCGACTAGCTATAAGATACAGTAAGGAGCCAATCATTCCTCTGTAGTGCTTCTGATCTATAGATTTTCCATCAAGGTTTGAATCAAGCTTGTAGGAATTAGACATTGGTGTCTTTAGAGTTGATGTGTTTTCCATGGAGTATCTCTTCAACAAAATTTTGATGTACTTTTCTTGACTGATGAAGATTCGCTTAGGAGATTGACGAACTTGTAGACCTAGGAAGTTGTTAAGCTCACCCATCATACTCATTCTAAATATTCTTTTCATCAACTCAGCAAACTCATCACTAAGGTCCTTGCTAGTTAAACCGAATCTAATGTTGTCAACATAGATTTACACGGCGATTAGATCGTTGTTGTGGATTTTCCTAAAGACAATGGGTTCGATAGAACCTCTTTGAAACTTGTAATCTTCTAAGAACTTGCACAATGTTCCATACCATGCTCCAGGGGCTTGCTTCAATCCATAGACAGCCTTTTGAAGCTTGTAGCAATGGTTGGGGAACTTTGGGTCTTTGAATCGAGGAGGTAAGAACATTGGCACCCCTATCGATTTCTTAATTCAAGAATGCCCACTCCACATCCATTTGGTAGACCTTAAAGTTCTTGTGTGTAGCAAAAGAAAATCCTAATGACTTCTATTCTTGCAACAGGTGAAAAGGTTTCATCATAGTCTATGACTTTTTGTTGTGAGTAGCCTTTGACAAACAGTCTAGCTTTGTTCCTGATAATGACTCCATCTTCATCACTTTTGTTCCTGTAGACCCTTCATGAACCAAAAACGGATACGCCTTCTGGTGTTGGCAATAAGTCCCACACGTTGTTCAAATTCAGCTAACTCTTTACCCAATCTGCATCTTGTAGAGCCTCTTTGATTCCTTTAGGATCTATCATGGATAGAAAGCTTTCATATAGACATTCATTCTTGGTTGTCGAACAAGTCACTACTCCAGAATCTTGATCACCTATGATTTGATCAGGTGGATGATCCTTTGTCCATTTTGTGAGGCGAGCTTCCTTAAGGATTTGAGGAGTGCAAACTACCTCATATTTTTCTCTTGGATTTCGAAGGTAGTCAGAAGTGAATGTTCCTTCAAAAAGATTGTCTTGGAAGAGTCCATAACTACTTGAAACAGGTGGTTCCGCCTCAACTATTTCATGCTTGAATTCAACAGGTGAAGTGGATGCGAAGGAACTTCAAGGACTGGAACCAGTCGAATGGGGTTCCCCCTGAAACCATGGAATGGATGGTTGGGAGGATTGTAAAGTACCTTTAAGAATGGAATCATGCAAAGGTGGTTCCCCCTTGAGAGGCGTAGCGACTGGTGTTTTGACTGGTCCAAATTGATGATGGGAGGTTGGAGTCGACTGTTCAGAAGATTCTAAAGGAATTTTAGGGATAGAATCATTCGAAGATGGTCCCCCCTCAACCAGAGCTTTGGTGGAACTTGAGACTTTTGATGATTGATGAGGTTGATAGACATCAGGAGAAGCTATTTTTCTGAGCTTTTCTGATTCTAGGGCAGAAGGTTGAGTTGGAAAGAGGAAATCAAAATCTACTTCAATAGCATGGACTGGAGTAGAAGCATTAGCATGTGATGGCTGGTTCAATTTATCAAATGGTACTACCATTTTAGGACCAAATTGGTTTGGATCCAGAACCCTTACATAAATTTCATCAAAAGTGACATCACTGTTTTCCTCTATCACCCTGGTTCTTTTGTTCAGAACTCTAGAGGTTGCAACATGAAGGAAATATCCAAGAAAGATACCTTCATCAGCCTTGGGTGCAAATTTCGCTAGTTGATCCCTATTGTTCTTGATGTAGAAACCACAATCAAAGATGTGAAAGAATTTGGCGATGGGCTTCCTCTTGTTCATTGCTTCATAGGGAGTGAATTCAAGCCTGTTCTTGATAAGGGATCTGTTTTGAGTGAAACAGGTAATTTCAGTGGCTTCAACTAGGAAGTATTGCGGTAGGTTTGCGAAGATCAACATGGATCGAGCAGCTTCACATAGTGTTAGGTTCTTCCTTTCAACTACACCATTCTGTTGTGGAGTGTAAGGTGTAGAAAAATTATGCTCGATGCCTTTGGATACAAGAAAGCTATCTAAGGCATTGTTCTTGAATTCACCACCATTTTCACTTCTCATTGCTGGTTTCAGATTTGTTTCGCAGAATGTACACTCAAATGAATTTGGTATGGTCATCCATAATCACAAGAATGTATTTCTTACCACTTAAGTTAGGAATTGTAGTGGGATAACATAGATCAATATGTATAAGCTAAAGAGGTTCAGATACACTGTGATATGTTATACTTTTGTGCGGAGATTTGGAAAATCTTCCATGTTTACAGACAACACAAAGTATATCATTGCCAACTTATAAAAATGATAGTCCTATAACCAAAGTTGAGATGAGAGAGTCTTCTATGCCACATCCAGCTGATGTCAGTGGCAACTTTCAAAAAAAGACAAATATCTGGGGTTCCCTCAATTAGTTCAATATTAAGAGGATACATGTTCCCATTTCACGGGGAGTCAACAAGGATGTGTTCGTTGGTATCCATAATCAAACTCTTGGTTTTGGTGAACAAAACCTCATGATCATTGTCACACGGTTGTGCAACACTGATAAGGTTATGTTTAAGACTGTCTACATACGCTACACGCTTAACCGTAAAGTTCCTGTTTGATATGTTTCCATGACCCATAACTTCTCCCTTCATGTTGTTTCCAAAAGTAACATATTGACCTGGCATTATGATATTGAAATGTCTGAGATATCCTTTGTGCCCGGTCATGTGACCGGAGCATCCACTGTCAATGTAACATGTATCGTCATGTGGTACCCCAACACAAAAAGCCTACAATTAGTGAGAAGGTTTAGGTACCCATGTGTTGTTTGGGTCCTTGAGTGTTAGCTTCCTTCAAACTTATGGGGGTTGGGACAATCTTTTCATGTTTTTCATTAAGCTATTTGGGTTTTGCTTGGTTTTTAGTGACCTTGGTTTTTGTTTTCTTAGGGGTCTTCTTTTGAGGTTTGGTTTGTGAGAAAAATGGAGAGTTGGTGAACTGAGTAGGAATTCCTAGAGAAGGAAATTCATAGTTCACATGCATTCCAAATTGATCAAACATGGGAAACAGGGTATTTTCCTCGAATTGATTGATTATTTGAAACCCAGAGTTTCCCCCAAACATATGATTCCCTCCTATGGACGGAGAAAAACAACAATATGGACCAAGAATAGAATTCATAGGGTAATTACTATTCTGTTACATGAAAGGGTTGGTTTGAACAGGTCTTGGTCTTATCATTTCAGACAAATCAGGAAGATTGTTAGGTCTGAAATTCTGATGGTGAATTCCAGTTTGGTTTGGAAATCCTTAATTTGAGAAGCCGTGATTGGAAGGAGAGGTTCTCTGAGTCCTTGAAGTTTTGTGAGGACGGGTATGTCTAGTCTTCCAGTGGCTTGGCTTAGCCTTAGGTACTCTCTTGGTATTCTTATCCTTGTCATTATTTGTAGACTTAACCACATTGTGTTTTGAAGGATGGACTACAGTTGGATCTTGTTCTTTAGAGACATCAGTTTTCTCTTTTCCCTTGTCCTTAGAGACATTAGTTGGATTTACAATAATCTCCTGTTGTTTAGGATCGGGTGAAGACATTTTGATTGGAACAAAAGGTCTCTTGAGTATTTCAACAACATTTTTCTCATTACTTACAGTCTTCAAGGTGTCATCCTTATTGACTGGGATTGGAGACTTTCCAGTCTGTTGTTTCTTGGAATATTTAAATCCTAAGTCTTTTGTTATAGAGACAGAAGCAATATGAGATGGAAATGTTTCTTGACTGAGGAATTCAATGGGTTCAGTCTTGGAATATCCTATTGGCTCATACGATTTGGGTTGTTTATAATTAGATTTAGACTCATGAATATTTGGTTTTTCAGAAGTGGCTTCTTTTGAATTGAAACTTTCCATGGTGGGACATTCAAGAGAGAATTCTACCAGAGAGTAAGACTTAGAGTCCAGGTCTAGAAGATCATGGAATAATGTGTCTTTTACTGGGATGCATGAGGATGAAGTCGCAATTAGATCAGGACTGCAAATTACCACCTCTTCATGATCATCATCGTCTCCAATGAAGAGACTTGGATTGCATGCTAACAACTTTGATTGAGTATTGAGACCCATGATTTCCTTTTTCATTTCATCATAACCAAGACCATATTTGATCCATGATGGTTTTGGTCCCTTAAGAATAGCAAGTGAGTTCTATTCAAGTAGGGATTTGGATTCCTTATAACTATTGATTTTTGTATTGATTTGGGCATACATCTCACGATTGTCTTTTGCAATAATGTCATGTTGATTCAATACAATTTCATATTGTTCAACTAATGTAGGATGTGACTCAGTTTTGATTGCGAGGTTGTTTTCTAACTTAGCTATACGACATCTCAATTCCTCAAGTCTGAACCGAGTGTCGGTCAGTTCATCTTTGTAGTAACTGACATGATATTCATCATTGGTGACATATTCTTTGATTATTTTAGAAATATGCTAAATGTCATCATGAAAAGGCTCAATAGTTAAATGATTATCATGAAGCATAAAGTGTACCTTTTCAACAACTTGTTGATGGAGAGGAGAAGGCTCTTTGTCATCATCAACCATGAACCAAAAGTAGTTCTTGTAGGATTCAGTTTCTTCTGCTTGATCCACTTCATCATCTGTTTCCCAGAGTTCCACATTTGGAGTTTTCCATGACCATGAAAGCTTTGTCTTTTGACTGCTTCTCGATTTGCTCCGCTTTTTGAAGGTATTATGCTTTGTCTTTGACCTTCTTGGTTTTCATTTCGCAATCCTTGGAAAAAATGATTTTCACCTTAACAGTTGTCACACCTTATTACTTCATCATCGTCATGGGACTTCAACTTGTAATCTTGAACCCTTGTGTTCATCCTCTAAGAATTGTAACTTTTAGAATTTGAATTCTGAGAGTTGCAGCTTTGTTGAATGTTGCTTCCTCCTTGGAAGTTTCTAGATTTCTAATGATAGTGTTGCGGTTGCTGATAACTTTGTGCTCTAAAATTCCTAGTTGGCTTGGTCACAAACTTCTTGAAGTTTGGATTGAACTTGGTCAGGAGTGCCAAGCATTCTTCATACTCCTTTTCCTCATTGATTTGATTCCACTGTGGTTCCAATGAAAGCTTGATGATTAGCCATGTACCCATTTGCGATATGGAGGGGTTGTTGAGTTGGCATGTATGGATTCTGTTTGTACTGTTGAGCCATGCTCAAACTTTGAGAAGGATATGCTCCATATCCTTGGTTGGAAAAATGATCAAAAAAGTGGTTTGGGATTGGATTGTGATGTGCAGTCAAGTTTTGAGAATGATTTTCCATGGGTGCTGAATTTCCCAGGGCAAGTCCTTGATTATCAAAGGAAGTTACTTGAGTTAGCTTGTTGATTTTGGCTCATATTGTTTCAGTTCATCATATAGATCAAACAGAGACATGGTGTCTAGATTGGTAGTAGTTTGTAGTATGATCATATGCATTGTATCCCCTTTTGTAGATAGATTGTTCAAGAATTTCAGATTGAAATCCTCTTGCGATCTTTCTCCTTTGAGTTTCTTCACCCTGTTGACAACAATGTTGTACCTAGAATATGCACCAAAGAGAGTTTCATGAGGTAACATCTTGAAGTTGTCCATGTCTTTTTTTTATTGGAAAATACAATATAATGCTAAACTACTCCTAAATCCATCTATGTCTCCGACGAGACTTGAACCCTCAACCTCAAGGAAGGAGGGCAACACCTGATACCGTAGGCTAGAAGCCCTTTGGCGTTTTCCATGTCTATCAGTGCAACTTTCTTCCTATTTGCAAGGATCTTATCAGTTCCCTCATATTGTTTCTTGAATGCATTCCAGACAATGAAGAGTGAATTCTTGTCTTCATCAGGAAATTGCTCATAGATGTCATGAGGAATTCCAGATAAGATCTCTTGCATTACCTTAGCCTCAAATTTCTTGATTTTCATGACATGAAGTTGAGCAATAGATGAAATAGATCCAAAGATAACTTTGGAGGTTTCTAGAGAGACATAGGCTTCATGAACTCTGATGTCCTTCAAATATTCTGGAGTATGTTTCCCAGTAGAGATGAAGGTCTAGATGTCAAAGTCATGACCTTCTAGGTAGTACTTGATGCGATCTACCCATGAAGTGTATTCACTAGGCACAAGGATAGGTTCACGATTTTCTGCTCCAAGACTGTTTGCAACTAAATCTAAATAGAGAACATTTTGGTTTCGATTCACACTTGCCATTGAGAATAGGTGATACTAGTTTAAAACTTGAAAAAGTGTTTTCGTGAAAAGTTTTCTAAGTCTCAAAGTCAATCACTCGAGCTCTGATACCAACTGAAAAAATGAGAAAAATTCAGCAAACCTAGACTAGAATAGTCCAAGTGTTGAAAATATTGAAACATCGTTTCAAAATCGTCAGGTGGTAAGTAGTGCGGAAAATAAAGAGTTGTGAATCAATCAAATTAAGAGAAAAACGTTTTTTAGACTTAAGATCAATGATTCATTTGTGTCTCATATTAATGAAGATTCAATTACAAGTGTTTGAATGTCAAACACACTAAAACTCTCAAATGCCTCTCTGAAGACTAGTCTAAGCAGCAATTGTGCAGAATGAGCAGGAATGATCAGAAAAGAGCTAATTTATAATGGATCCCAAGGGGCCTATTTATAGGCTTCGGAAAAGCCTCTGACATGGCTTGACGAATCAATTGTTGACACGTCATCATGACTTAGTCATTAGTTAATACATTTTCCCTACTTAATGGAGAATGGATGGAATATTCCAATTACGTTAGTATTCCGTTAGGGTTCCATCCAAGTTATGAGTCTTCATAATTCTTGAGCCTTCTTGATCAACATTGAAAATGTGATGAACAACATTTCTCAATCGTCTTCTAAGATGTCGTTAACTTCTAGAAGTGTCGTTGATCAAGTTGAGTTGTTTGTTGAACATTGAAATGTGTCTTGGACTTAAAGATGTACAACTGCTTGTTCAAGATGGACCATGGACGAAATACATGTGTCATTGAGTACTTGGATGTGCCTTTATTGTACATGATCTGCCATGTGCAATCTTGTTAAGCCATCAATGTGATCATGTTGTTCCATTGGCTTGAGTTGAGCCACCAAGAATTCATGTTGATCCATCAACTCTTGTTGAGCCATAGAGTTGTGGATGAGCCAATAATGTTTCTAATGATCCATCAATATTCCAAATGATCCACCAATATCTTGATACTTCACATATGATCTAGATGTGCCATCTGAGATCATGATGATCGAACTTGCTTTCTTGAAGTGCTCCATGTGTACAGTAAGTGCTCCGTGTTCAACTTCAAGTGCTCCAACATCTGATTCTTAAAACAATTGTTGAATCTCAAGGATCTTTCAAAAGTGAAACAGTCTGAAAATGTTTGTTAGAAAATGTAAATCAATACTAAACTCATTTCAAGTGACAATCACGCCAAAAATATTTCCAACACTATGGACTCGGCGAGTTCATATGTCTGATTAGCCATCTTAATAGATTAAGCCTATAATATCAAAATCCAATGTCCATACTGCATCTACATACTGGAAATGCCCTTTTTAACGGTAAAGTTTCCAACTTTACCCATTAATATCCCTTCGTAATGGGTTTAGCTAGAATCCTAGTTCTTTTAGGATATAGATCTTCGTCCAACAACATTATCAATCCAAACCAATGCATGTAACCCAGATCTAGGTCCTAAATACTAAGAGAACACGTTAGAGCTTGCATGGCATTTTGGGGCACAAAAGGCAATAACAACACCTTAGAGCTTGCATGGGGGCTTCAATGGCATAAATTTTGCACACTTATGCCTTAACAACCCTTAATGATCCTAGATCTGAAAGGATCCTTGTTTGGGACGTCCATAGTCCAAGGGTTAAGCTTCGTGAATCAAAACCCTCAAAAAATGGAAATAAGTAGATCTAATGAATAAATGATCAAGTTAGAGACTTGATTAACAGAAAGTGAAGGAAATAAGATGTTGCTTCTGGATCTACAATCTTCTCTTGGAGTCCTCAAGCTTCTTCTTCTTCTACATGCTTCAAAACACATAAGAAAACTCAAAAATGCCTCACACACTCACACAATGCTCTAGGGTTTCGTGGATTAGGGTTTGGGACTTGGAGGCTGGATATAAGTCCAAAAGGTGGGGATTAAGATGCTTAAATATGGTGCAAAACCCCAAAATTAGGGTTTCACTCTGGCAAACCTACTCACTAATTCGAGGGCTCTCGACTCGTCGAGTAGTTAGCTTAAAACCCGCGTCCAAGACTTATTTCTACTCGACAAGTCTGGGGCTTCTGATTTGTCGAGTAACTCTATCAAAATGAATAATTTATAAAAAAAAATGTGTACCAGAAACCAGGCATTACAATATGTCTCATGGATCCTCTTCCCAATGTTAAAACTACCTTTTCAATAAGGTAACGCTTGTTCCATGTATGAATTAATTCTAATTATTTTTAAATATTGAAAGGAACTCGACGAGTTGGAAGGCTCCAACTCGACGAGTAGAAATCTTTCCAGCCACATAGATTGGAGGACCTACTCGACGAGTTGGGGAGCCCCAACTCGTTGAGTTGGCACTAGAAAGGAAAACCCTAATTGTTTGGGTATTGCACCCTATTTAAGGAACTTAACTCCTAGGGCTGGCCTCCTTAGCAGCCCCCTTGCCCAGAGAAACCCTATAATCACTTTCCTCCTTGTTCATTGAGTTTTGTGAGTGTTCGAGTGATTGTTTGAGATCTTTGAATGAGGTTTTGAAGAGAGAAGTATCAAGCTTGGAGGAGTGAACATGAATCCAGAAACTCTACATCAAAGGTTGCACATTGGAGGTATAAAGTCATAAACTTGACACGTAGCTTATTAGATCTCATATTTTTTAGTTTTGGGCTTGGTTTTTGGGACTTTGGCTTGGATGTCAAAAGAAAATTTGTTTCCAGAGATTGAGGGTGTAGATATGTCCTCTATAAGACCTCTAGAGGATTAAAGTTGCAAACTTTAATAGCCTCCAAGTCCCTTTCAAGCAATATGTCCATTATGAAGCCAAAAATGAACGTTAGAGGGTGTTTCTAGCATGCATGGATGTAAAGTTGGAAAGTTTACATGATTAAACCACCTTAGGACCTCAGATCTGTAATATGGAATGTTGAAGCGAGGATTAGAAGCTTAATGGGTCAAGACCCTCCTCAAAGGAATTAGGGTTTGAGTCTAAAGCATATTAGATGATCTATGGGGGTAAAGTTCGAAACTTTACCCTTCTAGATGTCTCTATGGTTAGGGATCTAAATATTGGAACCTTTGGATTCAAGAAAAAGGGGTTAATGCATTAAGTGAGTTGATAGATTGAAGAACTCGATGAGTTCACAGGGGAACTCGGTGAGTTGGGTTGTGGTTACCCCGATTCTGTTGGAAAATGGAGTAACTCGATGAGTTGTAGGAAACTTGATGAGTTGGATCGCAACATCACGATTCTAGCTTTGGGATGGACTCAACGAGTTACAGGGATAACTCGACGAGTTAGGTCAACTCAGAGATTTGACTTTGACCATTGACCAAAGTTGACCTTTAAGGGTTTGAAGGGTTGAGTTGTTTCTAAGGAGTTGTTTATGATTAGGGATGTGGCAGAGCTGATACTCGGAGTTTGGACATACTCAGCTACAGTTCGCATTTGAGGTGAGTCTCCTTGCCATACCAATGGGTCGAAGCCACCAAGGCCGGACTATTATGTGTTATGTGGTATGCTAGTTGATTATGTGGTATGTGTTATGATAGTTGTTTTTTTTATACTTACATTTAAGACCTCGGGGGTTCCCAAGGCAATTAGATATAAGACCATGTGGGGGTTCCCATGGCATTCTAGGCTAAGACAATGTGGAGGTTCCCATGGCACCCTGTGTATTACCTTGGAGGGTTTCCACGGCATCCGTAGTTAAGACCATGTGGGGGTTCCCATGGCAGTTGTCTCAGACCATGTAGGGGTTCCCATGGCACCCAGAGTAAGACCTTGGAGGGTTTCCAGGACATCCTTATATGTTTGTATGCTTGGCTTATGAAGCTTGTATGGCTAATATGGTTTATGTGATTTTTTGGATTTTGTGAGGTATGTTATGGGGAACTCATTAAGTGTTAGCTTACAGTTTTTTGGTTGTTTCAGGTACTTCAGGATCCAAGGGCAAGAGCCCAGCATGATGGTACGACATGCACTCTTTGGCGTTTTATTTGCGGTCACTCTGATATTGTGAATAAATTGTTTGATATTATGGATTTTCAAAACAAATGTGATTGGGATTTTATATTTTATGAAAATGAATTTCATTACTTTAAATAGAAAATTTTTTATTGGAAATTTGGGATGTTACAAGTTGGTATCAGAGCCTTGGTTTGAGGGATTCGTTCATACTCTCAAGTGTGTTAGAACTCAAACTGAGGAAATGGTAAAAAAAATTTCAGAAATCAAAGTTAAAAACTTCTTAAAACCAATTTCTTGTAAGAAAAATAGCGAGTGCAATGCGCGTAATCGGCCAGGCTCACATAAGTGTTTTTTGACCAATGTGTTAGCAATGTTGTATATACATTTTAAATGTGGTAATCGGATGGATCATACTTGTGTATGCTTTCATAATTGTATATGTTTAGGATCTTATAGCCTTAGAATAATTGATTTGGCCTGATTTACTGTTCCATGTTTGGTTGTAGTCATATGGTAGAGTCTATTTTTCGACAGTCTATTTGATCATGTTTTGTGTATAAATTGCATGCATGGGGCAACCTGTTAGGATTGATTTGAGTTCTGGGTTAATGGGAATGTAGAAAATATTAGGATAGCCTAAGATTTAAGTTATGCGGTAGTTTGGGAAATATGTTTTGTTCTGGGACGACTTAGAGTTATCAGGTACAGCCTTGGGGAAGGTACAGGTAGGTGTGGAAGGTAGTATTGGGCCCGTAGTACTGAAAGCATAGGGCCTATACCCAAAATAATGGTGGTGACGCGTCCTGGAGCACGGGGGTCAGGATCAGGATCAGGACTCAGATCTGGGTTGGGCTACGATACCGAGCCTATTGACGAGAGGTTGCGCGAGCTTATCGTAGCCTAGATTACAAGGGGAATTCTTGAAGCTACCCCAGTGATTTTTGGGACCGTCAAGGAGGGGATGATGGAGACCATGGAGGAGCGGCTCAGGTTTTTCTGATTCGAGATTTCTGCAGGCCAGGTCGGGGTCCCAAATCCCTTATTCCGGAAGTTCAAGGTGTGCGGAGCGCCTAAGTTCTTTGGGCCTGGGACCCCATAGTTAGTCAACGCTGGGTGGAAAATATGGAGAATGCCTAGGGCAAAAGCTCTTGCCCCGAGGCGGCACAAATGGGGTTTGCTTCGTGCATGTTGAGGGACCGAGCTAGGGACTGGTGGGAGGAGGTGACCCACTAGGTGGGATCAACTGGAGTGCTGAGATGTCATGGGAGGAGGTTATCAGACATTTAACTTGGAGTTTACACCATCAATTAAGGTGCAACGTTTAATGAGGGAGTTTCAAGAGATACAACAAACCACAGAGACTATGGCGGAGATCACCGGCAAGTTTCAGGAATGAGCATATTGATTCTGTAGTATGTTGCGGATGAGGATATGAGGATGATGAGGTATCATTCCATGGTGAGGGATGATATTCGTTAGTTCATGAGATTTTCAGGGTGCAAAACCCTGAATGAGACAATGGCGAAGGCCCAAGAGCGGGAGATGGAGTTGGAGTTCCGCACCAAGCGGAAGCCAAAGCAAGATAAGACAACTGTAGGTCAGGTTAGAAAACCTATGACCTCTGATTCTTCTCGTAGGGGCTAGCAGGGTCGTGGCAGGTGTGCCAAATGTAGGAGGTTGCACAGTGGAGTTTGTCAGGTGACGAGGCCGGTATGTTATACATGTGGTCAGCCAGGCCACGTGAGCAAGGACTGCCCCAAGAAGGGCTTGATTTGTTTCCACTGCAACCAGACCAACCATAAAAGGGACGATTGTCCAAGGTTGCAGGGAGGGGAAGGAGCGATGGCGGCGCCTGCACCCTCCACATTGAGGATCACTGATGGCCGCCCTGCCAAGGTGGATGCTCCTGCGCTTCAGAGCCTCGCATTTCATTTGACCATAGAGGAGGTTCGAGCAGCGCCATACGTCATGGCGAGTACATAATATATTTTTCCGCTCGATATTAATTTGTTATGCTTATACATATCTGCTCTTATATAGGAACCTTTTTGGATAATGGCATGTCGGATCATGTTCTTTTCGATTCGGGAGCTACCCGATCGTTAATATCACTTGCACTTAACAAGAAGTTTCGGGATGCTCCTGGGACTTTGGATTCCCCGCTTGAGGTTGAGATTACGGATGACCACACCGTGAGTGTTGCAAGGGTACATTAGGACTGTATCGTAAATGTGTTTGGAGAAAGGTTCTGTGTAGATCTGGTTCCAATACTGTTGTGAGGGTTGAAGGTGATCGTCGGAATGGACTGGTTGGGGGCCAATAGGGCCATGATAGACTGCAAGTGCCAGTTGGTGATAGTTCGAACCCCAAGTGGAGGGGGGGGGGGGAATTTTCGGGATTTTTGGTGTACATCTCGGATAGGAGAGTCGAGACCACGACAGATTTGGGTAGTGTTTTGGTAGTACGATATTATTGGGATGTCTTCCCTACGGTGTTGCCTAGGGTGCCTCTAGAAAGGCAGGTAGAGTTTCACATTGATTTGGTGTCGGGTGTTGCTCCGATAGCCAATGCATCATACCGGCTAGCTCCGCCTAAGATGTAGCAACTGTCTATGCACCTTTAGGAGCTGCTAGATCGAGGGTTTATCCGGTCGAGCAGCGCTCCGTGGAGAGCAACGATCCTGTTTGTAAAGAAGAAGGATGGGTCACACAGGATGTGCATTGATTATCGAGAGCTGAACAAGCTGACGGTGAAAAACTTTTACCTACTTCCGACGATCGTTGATTTGTTCGATCAACTTCAGGGTGCATCTTGGTTTTCCAAGATTGATCTTCGGTCGAGGTACCATCAGATGAGGATTAGGGATGTTGATATACCAAAGATAGCTTTCAGGACTCGGTACAGTCACTATGAGTTTGTGGTGATGCTATTCAGGCTCACCAATGCCCCCAACAACGTTCATGGCCCTCATGAACCGGGTGTCTAGGCCGATGTTGGATCGGTATGTGGTCATTTTTATCGATGATATCTTGGTCTATTCTAAGACTAAGGAGCACCACAAGCAACATTTGAGGTAGGTATTGGAGACACTGAGGAGGGAAAATCTTTATTCCAAGTTCTCGAAGTATGATTTTTGGTTGTCTGAGGTGCAGTTTTTGAGGCACATCATCAACCAAGAGGGTATTATGGTCAATCCAGCCAAGATTGAGGCAGTGATGTGATGGGAAATACCGAAGAATGCATCTGAGATCCGTAGCTTCTTGGGCCTCGCGAGGTATTACCAGAGATTTATTCAGATTTCTCCAAGATTGCGGTACCTTTGACTCGCTTGACCAAGAAGAATGTGATATTTTGATAGAGCCCGGATCAGCAGTCAACTTTCGGTACTTTGAGACAGAGACTATATGAGGCCCCGATTATAGCACTACCCAATGGGTTGGATGATGTGGTGGTGTATTGTGGTGCGTCTATCAATGGGTTAGGTGTTGTTTTGATGCATAGGGGGCATGTGATCTCGTATGCCTCGAGGCAGCTGAAGCCTCATGAGGCGAAATACCCTACTCACAACCTGGAATTGGCAGCAATGGTATTTTCCCTCAAAATCTGGAGGCATTACTTGTACGGAGTTTGGTGCACCATCTTCACTGACCACAAAAGTTTGAAGTACTTGATGGATTAGCAAAACCTTAACATGCAGAAGAGGAGATTGTTGGATGTACTGAAAGATTACAATTGCGAGATTTTGTACCATCTAGGGAAGGCCAACGTGGTGGCCGATGCCTTAAGCCGCAAGGTGGAAAGTGCTTCGATCGGGAATGTCTGTTTGAGGATGACGGTGATCATTATTGGATATGATTAAGGAAGCTCAAATGGAGGGTTTAAGGAAAGAGAATTAGAAGATAGAGCAGATTCGGGGGAAGATTCCTTTGTTTGTTCAGGATGGTTGGGGTGTTTTCACACAGTATGGCCATGTGTGGGTAACGGTATCTGGGGGACTAAGGCAAAAGATCTTGGAGGAGGCGCACACGTCCAAGTTCTCGATTCATCCAGGGGCCACTAAGATGTCCAGAGATCTAAGACTGAGTTACCAGTGGCCCAGCATGAAGCGGGAGATTGCATGGTTTGTTAAGTGGTGCTTGATTTGTAGGAAAGTCAAGGCCGGAAATCAAAGGCCCCACGGCAAGGTTCAAACGCTACCTATTCTTATATGGAAGTGGGAAGAGATCACCATGGACTTCATCACGAAGTTACCGAGGACTGCGAGAGGTGTGGACTCCATTTGGCTCATTGTGGATAGATTGACAAAGAGTTCCCATTTTATTCTGATCCCTGATAGTATTTCTGCTGAGAAGTTAGCAGATATCTATGTGAGAGAGGTAGTGGTCAAGCATGGAGTGTCAGTATCGGTAGTCTCGGACCGCGATGTCCGGTTCGCCTCCAGATTCTTGAGGAAGTTCCACGAGGAACAAGGCACACAATGACACTTCAGCACTGTGTACCACCCCCAGATAGACGGCCAGAGCGAGTGGACTATCCAGATGATCAAGGATATGCTACGGGAATCCATATTACATTTCGGAGGGACTTGGGATACATACCTCCCACTAGAAAAATTTTCATACAACAATAGTTATGACGCTAGTATCGACCGACCCCTGTTCGGAATGATGTATGGTCGGAGGTACAGGACTCTCGTATGTTGGGTGGAGGTTGGGCACTGAGTCATGGGAAGCACTAAAGTGGTGCTAAGAACCACCGAATTAATTCAATGGGTGAGCAACAGGATGCGGGTCTCATAGAGTCTTTAGAAGAGCTATACTGACCTGCGTCACTCGAATCTCGAGTTTCAAGTGGGAGATTTCGTTTTGCTGAAAGTATCGCCATGGAAGGGTATCACTAGGTTTCGGAATAGGGGTAAGCTAGGGCCCCGATTTATTGGTCTGTTCAGGATATCTGCCCGGGTGAGCAAGGCAGCCTATCAATTGGATCTACCGGTCAAGCTTAGTTGGATCCACAATGCCTTCCACGTGTCTCAGCTCCAGAAGTGTGTCACTGGCGAGGCCGCAGTCATCTCCTTGGATGATATTCAGGTTGATGAGAGCCTGAATTGCATGGAGAAACCAATAGAGATTTAAGACCGGAAAAAGAAAGCCCTACGGAACATGGAAGTGAGGTTAGTTAAGGTGTAATGGCAACACCGAAGAGGATCTGAATGGACTTGGGAACCGGAGGTGGAGATGAGGGAGCATTATTCGGACGTCTTCGCATCAGCAGACTTTGAGGACGGAGTATAGTTCAAGTGGGGGAGATTTGTAATGCTTGGTCCATGTATGAATTAATTCTAATTATTTTTAAATATTGAAAGGAACTCGATGAGTTGGGAGGGTTCAACTCGACGAGTAGAAAGCTTTCCAACTACATAGATTGGAGGACCTACTCGACGAGTTGGCACTGGAAAGGAAAACCCTAGTTGTTCGGGTATTTCACCCTTTTTAAAGGACTTAACTCCCATAGCTGGCCTCCTTACCAGACCCCATGCCTAGTGAAAACCCTAGAATCGCTTTCCTCCTAGTTCATTGAGTTTTGTGAGTGTTTGAGTGATTCTTTGAGATCTTGAAGGAGGTTTTGAAGAGCGAAGTATTAAGCTTGGAGGAGTGAGCTTGGATCTAGAAACTCTATATCAAGGGCTGCATCGTGGAGGTATAAAGCCATAACCTTGACATGTAGCTTATTAGATATCATCTTTTGTAGTTTTGGGTTTGTTTTGGGACTTTGGCTTGGATGTCAAAAGAAAATAGATTTCCAGAGGTTTAAGGTGTAGATGTAGCCTCTGTAAGACCTCTAAAGTATTAAAGTTGAAAACTTTAATAGCCTCCATGTCCCATTAATGTAATATGTCCATTATGAAGCCAAAAATGAACATTAGAGGATGTTTCTAGCATGCATGGACGTAAAGTTGGAAACTTTACATGATTAAACCACCTTAGGACCTCATATCTCTAATATGGAATGTTGAAGCAAGGATTAGAGGATTAATGGGTCAAGAACCTCCACAAAAGAATTAGGGTTTCGGTCTAAAGCTTATTAGATGATCTTTGGGGTTAAAGTTGGAAACTTTACCCTTCTAGACATTTCTATGGTTAAGGATCTAAATATTGGAACCTTTGGATTCGAGAAAAAGGGCTTAATGCATTAAGTGAGTTGACAGACTGAAGAACTCAACGAGTAAACAGGGGAACTCAGCGAGTTGGGTTGAGGTTACCGTAATTCTGTTGGAAAACGGAGTAACTCGACGAGTTGTAGGAAAACTCGACGAGTTAGATCACAACATTACGATTCTGGCTTTAGGATGGACTCGATGAGTTACAAGGATAACTCGACGAGTTAGGTCAACTCGGAGTGTTGACTTTGACCTTGTTGACCTTTAAGGGTTTGAAGGGTTGAGTTATATCTAAGTAGTTGTTTACGATTAGGGACGTGGTAGAGCTGATACTCGAAGTTTGGACCTACTCAACAACAGTTCGCATTTAAGGTGGGTCTCCTCGCCATACCAATATGTCTCAGGCGTCAATGTCGGCCTATTATGTGTTATGTGGTATTCTAGTTGATTATGTGATATGTGGTATGCTAGTTGTCTTTATGATACTTTCATGGAAGACCTCGGGGGTTCTCGAGACAATTTCATATAAGACCATGTGGGGGTTCCCATGGCATTCCAGGCTAAGACCCTATGGGGGTTCCCATGGCACCCGATGTAAGACCTTGGAGGGTTTCCACGGCACCCGTAGTTAAGACCATGTAGGCGTTCCCATGGCAATGGGCTAAGACCATGTGCGGGTTACCATGGCACCCAGAGTAAGACCTTGGAGGGTTTCCAGTGCATCCCTTAATGTTTGTATGCATGGCTTATGTAGCTTATATGGATAATATTGTTTATTTGATTATGTGGATTGTGTGGGGTATGTTATGGGGAACTCACTATGCATTAGCTTATAGTTTGTTGGTTATTTCAGGTACTTCAGGATCTAAGGGCAAGAGCCCGACATGATGGTGCGACATGCACTCTCTTGCGTTTTATTTGGGGACACTCTGATATTATGAATAAATTTTTTGATGTTATGGAATTTTAAAACAAATGTGATTGGAAATTTATACTTTATGAAATCAATTTCGTTACTTAAAAATGAAAAAAAAATAACTGGAAATTTAAGATGTTACAAATAATATCCCGTGAAGAGTCTCTTCAAGGAAATGGTTCTCTATCTAATGATTCTCAGTCTTTTTCCAAGAGTCAACCTAGTTGCTTTTAATAGTAAATTTAATAATAGATTTTCCTCTATAACTCTGGAAATAAAAACAAGGGTCAGGTTGTTTAGTGCAAGAATTGTGGTTTAAAAGGACTTACCATTAAGAAGTGTTATAAAATAATTGGTTATTCCAAAGATTTTAAACCTCGAAATGCAGTAAGTCAAAATAATCAAACAAATAAATTCAATGTTAATTCTTCTGTTGTTGCTTCTGGATCATCTGAGTCTGGAGAATCAGAGTTTCATCAACTTACTATAGATTAGTACGCCAAGTTTCTTAAATTGATTGGTGAAAAACAATGCAATGAGGAAGCATCAGTCAATGCCATTATGGCAGGTACTTGCTTGTTTAATGCTTATAATTCTACATTTAATTGTAATAAATGGATTGTTGATTCAGGAGCTAGTCAACATATGATAGTTTCTAAATCTCTCTTGTATGATACTGTGCATGTATCCAAACTTAATCTTATTGTTAGTCATCCTAATGGGATTAATGCTATAACTGAAAAAATTGGGAATTTAAATATTTCCAATTCCTTAACTTTTTTTCATGTTTTTGTTGTTCCTGAGTTCAATGTTAATTTAAAGATAGTGAGTGTAAGGTTGTCTTTAGTGAACATAGTTGCAAAATTCAGGGTTTACAATCAAAGGAGACATTGGAGAATGGTAAGGAATCTGAGATCTCTATTATGTAGAGCGTGTACTTTCAGGTAAATCTTTTAGTTCTAACTCTGTTGTGTGTTATGTTTCTAAGCTTATGTGGCATAGTAGACTTGGTCATCCTTCTGATCAAGCTCTAAACTATTTAAAAACAAAACTTAGCTTTGGTAATGAATCTTTGCTCCCTTGTGATGTTTTCCATAATTAAGGCTAAGCAAACCACTAATTCTTTTTCATCTAGTCAACATGTCTCTTCTAGCTTAGGTGAGCTAATTCATCTAGATGTGTGGGGTCCTTATAGGGTGACCACTTCATAAGGATTTAGGTTTTTTCTTACTATAGTGGATAATTTCACTAGGGCAATTTAGGTATATTTCCTAAAATCTGAAAGTGAAGTTTTTAATTGTGTTACTACTTTATTAAATATTTTGTTCAATCAATTTGAAGTTAAAGTTAAAATGGTGAGGTCTGATAACGGTACTGAATTTTTAAATCATAACATGAAATCTTTTTTTAGTAAGTGTGTTATTCATCAGACTTCATGTGTTCACACACTTCAACAAAATGGAGTTGTGGAAAGAAAACATAGACATATTTTGAATGTTGCAAGATCTTTAATGTTTTAGTCTAGATTGTCATTGAGTTTCTCGGGTGATGGTGTTCTAACTTTAGGGTTTTTAATCAATAGAACACCCACTTCAGTTTTCAATGGAGCTTCACCTTTGAACTTGTGTACAAGTCCTTTCCTTGTTTTGATAAACTTCGAGTGTTTGGGTGCCTTTGTTTTGAAATAAAAATAAACAATATAGTTAAGTTTTCTAAAAGAGTAGAAAAGTGTGTTTTTCTTGGTTATTCTTCTAAAAAAAGGGTTACAAAGTTTTAAGTTTTTATTTCAAATCTTGTTTTTGTTTCCAGGAATGTAAAATTTTATGAATATGTGTTTCCTTTCAAGCTTAAGTCATCTGTTGTTGATAAATCTAGTCATTCAGTTGACCCAGGTGACCTTTTTTCCTGTAATGAGCCTTTAATATCTAGTTCACTTCAAGAAAAATTTAGTTTAGGTGATTTAGGAGTAACACCTCAATTTGATGGTGTCGGAGCAATTCACAACCTGGATGAGACCCCTACCAGTGAGGTCAGCAACCACAATGACGAGACACATGTATTAAACCTGGCTAAGAAATCAAAATGATTTTACACCAAAATTAATTTAAGCAACATATTTTTCTGTATATTAAATTTTATTTGAGTTTTAGTCTGCTTTACCATACATTGCGACTAGTATTTGACTATATAGCTTTTGAATCCATGCATTCATAAGTTCCCAACCCTACAAAAGAAGATAACTGGATTTTCATGTCGAGATTGTTGCTACATTCTTATATTCTTGCGTGCATATTAGGGGATCATTTGGTGAGTTTTATTGTAACCTGACGATAATAGAAGAAATAGAACATGACTTTTTGAAACTAACAAACGATTAATAAACTAGTTTAGTTATTATACACATCTTTATTTAGTTGTTTGTTAACTTACTTAGCCAAAATAAGATTATAATTTGTTTAAGACATGAAAACTTGTGTATTTTGCACACATGTATAGAAATTTTATAATATTATAGATGATTAAATTAGACTCGTCAAATGATCCGACCCAAAGATTGTTTTGTTTCACAAATAGTATTTGATTTGTAGATATACTCTTTATTTATACTAGAGTTTTTTGCACACATTTTATTAAGATGGTATAAATTTCAGAACAAAATGAAACCATGAAGACAATCCATGTAACGAAATCAAAACTTGGAATGAATTGTGATTTCCATTATACCAGAGGGACCACTTCTATAATTTACTCTTTATTAATATTATGTTTAGTTACAGATATATATGTAACAAGCATATTTTGAATGAAGGACTGAAGCGACGTCCCTTCATAATTCATCCACTTATATATAATGCTCTCAAGATTTTCTTCTCTTTAGATTATTTTAATATGTTTGATCATGTTTATAATTTGTTTAAACTACAATTATTTTTTTTCTTTTTATGGATTTTTATACAATTGTTATGGCATACCAAAAAAGATTTTTTAACTATTGAATCAGGTAACGAATTCTCATTTATTATAATTATTAATAAAAATCAATTTGAGATTCCTTAAGATGGTTTCTTGTATCAGACACTTGGGGTTTTGTTTATGGTTCTAGTACCTGATCTTGCAATGAGGTTATATTTGAAATGGGTTGAGGTATATGATGTGATATCTATATTTTTTGACTTTTGACTTTTGTATTATTATTATTGTTATTTTATATTTTTTGACCTCCACTACCCTTGTCGGCTGCAAATGACTGATCATTTCAAACAAGCATACATATTATACGAAGAATAAAATTTGGTAAATTTGAAATTTTATATTACTTAATATTTTTGGTGTCAATGCACTTCCATTTATTATAGAATTGTACTTTCAAGTTTTTCTTATTAGAACATTATACATTGAAAAACCTACCAAATTATATCAATGAAAATTACTTTTTATACAGTTGGGTAGATTTTTATGAGTTTTTAATGGGATGAAATAAAAGCATGATGTTATAACAAAGAAATAAATGAAAGTAGGTTGCCATTTCTTAACCCTTGTTATATTTAATCTTATTTAGTTGTATTGGTTTTGATAGATTTGAAGAAACATGTAAGAGCATTATATCTGATTATAGGGACATTTCAGAGGATGCATCCCTTTAGGATTTAAAACATGGCTATATAAATTAGTTAATATTCACTATTTAGGTGTCTATGATAATTTTATTATCATTTGTTTTCAACTTTATTTCAAATCATTTTGGTATCATGTGAAAGTTTCATATCGTTTTTGGCGTCATGTAACAGCTTGGGAAGAGAAAAGAAAACCATGTTAATGTTGCATTTGTTGGTGCTCAAAAGGAGATTCATCTTATTTCTTGTGTCAAGTAAAAGAGTTGGATTATTGTTTTTATTTTGTGTTCATTTTCAGATTTTATATTTCTAGTTGGTCAAAAACTAGGGAAGTCCTCAAAGCAAAACAAATTGGGATTTTGTACATTATATTGAATTTTAATCAAGTTGATTGTAAATTTGATTTTGCAGGCTTTTCCATTTTGATTGAGCACATTTGGTTTTTTGTATGTTTGTGGTAGTTCAAATCTAAATTGTGTGACTGTATTTGTTATTAATATTCAATATTGATGATTAAGCAACATTGTAGAAGAATTTTCAATGATGTAATATATCTATAAAACTGATATATCCTTTAAAATTAGATTTACTATATTTTTATATATTTTTATGAATATTATAATTGGGACATTGGATTTTGTTGAATATTTTTATCATACTAAATTTGCACCGGAACCTATTGCTATGGAAAAAATTGCTATGAAACTAATGCCTATGGAATTTGCTAGAGAACAAATATCTACGAAATTTGATATGGACCAAATGGCTACGGAATTTGCTACAGAATGACTGACTACGGAATTTGCTACGTAACAAATGCCAAGAGAATTTGCTACGGACCAAATGGCTACGTAATTTTGCTACGGAACAAAATAGCTATCGAATTTGCTACAGAATTCATTGTTACGGAATTATGATGGTAGTGTATTGTAGTTGAATTGCTGCGGATAAATGGCATAGCAAAATTGCTAGGGAAATATAATTTTGTAGTTAAACATTTTGCTACAAGAAATCTTGCTATGAAATCTCATTGGCAAATTTCGTAGCAACTTCCATAGTAATTTAGCTTTAGCGACGGAATTCAGCTTTTTGCTATGAAATTTTTCCGTAGTTAAAGCAAAATTTTCTTGTACTGAAAGAACTAATCAAAATTTATTTTGTTTGTAACATCCACAAAATTCGAGCCAATTTAAAACTTTTTAAATCATTTAAAACTATTCAGTCATTACAATTTGTTTTCAAAATAGTTAAACATTAAAGTTCCCAGAAATCATAATCATCAATCGAGGAATTATACAGTCACGCCTTCGCCTTCCCGCGGCCATCCGCTGAACCTGAGACAATAAACTGAAACTGTAATCCCGAAAGCTTAGTGAGTTACCCCCCCCCCCCCCTAAAATACCCATACACACAACAATATACATATAATGACAAACAACATACTATGGGTCCAATCATCCATCGGGATGGAATACCCCAGGCCCTCAACCATCCGGTTGGAATTCCGACATACTACGGGTCCAATCATCCATCGGGATGGAATACCCCAGGCCCATAACCAACAGGTTGGAATGCCCACATACTATGAGTCTAATCATCCTCGGGATGGAATACTCATGGCCCACAACCAACATGTTGGAATGCCCAAGTCTATTGGCTTTCGCATAAAGAAGATAAGCATCAACCGCCAAACAAACATGTGCACATATAACAGCTAACAGTCTATAGACAGACAAACCGATCTAACATAGCATAATAGCATAACAACATCCTCTCTACCACGATGCCGACAGAACATATCATAGCAACATATAGCATCCTATCTACCAGGATATTGATCTAATGGATCATAACAACATATAACATTCCATCTACCAAGATACTGATCAAACGGATTATAACAACATATAACATCCTATCTACCATGATACCGATCTAACATATCATAACAACATATATCATCCTATCTTACCAGGATACCGATCTAACACATCATAACAACATATATCATCCGATCGACCAGGATACCGATCTAACAGATCATAATAGCATAACATATCAGGATAAGAATCCGAAAAGGGCCAACCTTGGTGCCTTAAACCGTTGAGTATAGTGAGGATAACTCACATCACAACTGTCGACTCAAAAGATAAGCTCAAACTCTTGGATCACCGCGACAAACTCCTCCACCTACATTCACCATGGAACCATACTCATAAATTTCCAACTTCTCAAAATGCCCCAGAAGTCAAAGAGTCAACCCTTGATCAAATCCAAAGTCAACAATCAAGGTCAACAATCCATGTTGACCCGACTCGTCGAGTGCAGTCACTAACTCGTTGAGTCCTTCCAGAAATCGAGTAGTCGTGAAAACCCCCCACTGACTCGTCGAGTTTCCCTGCAACTCGCCGAGTCCAAGCGTGTCCAAATGTCGGGAAAACCCAAGTTGACTCGCCGAGTCCACGCAGAAGTCCTTGCACGACAATCTTCATCGGACTCATTGAGTTGGTCATGCAACTCGTCGAGTCCCTTCAATCTATTATCCATTCAGATGCTTTTTAAGCCTTGTTAAGGTCCCATATTTCAGATCCAGCTTCCCAAGGCATGTTTATCACGTAAGGTTGTAAACTTTACATGCATGCAAGGCTCATAATTTCCAAACCAAGCTTGCAATGGAGTTTTACAATTAAGGAGAGGCTCATATTTGCTAAGGTTGAAAGCTTTATAGACATAGAGACTAGAGAGAGTTCAGATCTAAATTTACAACTTCATATCTTAGCTCATACCCAAGAATAGCTTCTAAATATGCTATAAAAACACAAATCTTTAAACCAATGAGACCTAGAATGAAATGAGGTCAAGGAAACTACTTGATACCTTCCAAAAGATGCTAACTGAGGTAGATTTTAGATCCCCACACGTTCCTTGCTTCTATCCACTTGCTCTCCAAGCTCTCCTCACTAGTATCCACCTTCTAAAGCTTGAAACACACAAGAATGAAGCACACACACATATTAGGGTTTGCTGGACTCTCAAGAGGCTGTAAGGTGGCTAAAGGAGGCTTATGATCCTTTAAATAGAGTGCAAAACCCTGAAAATTAGGGTTTCATCCTCCCACTCCTACTCATCAAGTCTTATCTTGGACTCGGCGAGTAGGTCACTTAAACACGTGGCCCAATCCGCTTCTACTCAACGAGTCAGGGCATCCAACTCATCGAGTAGACATTGCAATTTACGAAAATTAAAGCCATAAACTTATCACCTGAGAGTTGGGGCGTTACATCGTCTCTCCTTCTCTTGCGATTAAGGTACAAAGAAAATCTTTAGTTTGCCTTACTTGTAATTCTTTTTGACAATATGATTGCACATTTGATGATACTATTCATTGATATATTTCATATCAACATCATTAGGTAAAATATGATGAAATTGATCATAAGGTAATATTTCTTTTATATCTCTTTATGAAGGTTTTATTACTTTATGAATTTTATGATATTTATTTTGCAGCACCGGATGCTTTGAGAATTTAAGCTCCTGTGTGATCAATTGTATGATGTGAGTGCTTTAGTCACATAAAGAAGAATGTGCATTGGATGATCCACAAATATCTTATAGCCCTATCAAGTAACTGAAACCAAACTTCTCCTCATCAAGAGGGTAGTTTCTTTGTCCAAGTTCATCGGGTATTGGTTGTCCACCTGCTTAGGGGAAATGTCATAACACATGTATTTTGCATCATGTATCTTGGGGACCGTATCCCATAAAAAACTAAAAATGATTAGGGTTATTTAAGCAATTCTTACTATCTATCCAAATAATTTTAAAATAGTATGAAATGGTATTTATACAAAAGTAAGTCTTTTGAATAAATAAGACACGATGTCTGCTTTATTATTACCAGAAAAAAGTAATGAAATTTGGTAATTATTCAATTAGTATTCTAATTTGTGTATAGGCATTACTTGAGAAGAAATGTTGTAAGTTCATTTTCCTTGAGATTAGCAAATCATCTTAGAGTTATTATATAATATACTAATTTACAACTCCTCGGTGAACAGGACTTGCTTCCTATTGGACCCTTCCTTATTTATTTGTTTTTTTATCCCACCGCCTCCACTTTCTAGATCATTTCGTAATTCCTGTCACCGCTTATGGTTTTGTCACCGCCTATGGTTTTCCTCGCTGTTAGTTTAAACCGGGCTTAGATGGGCATCGAGGTTACATGTTGTAATTGCATCAGGTTCAACTAATAATTCTCCCAAACCTAGAAACATTAATCCAATCCTTCCACCGCGAGAAGATTCGCCACTTCCTTATCTCAGCTTCGACATATCCATCACCGTCAGAGCAGTTACCGGTGATTGCATGGTCCTACACCGTCTCCACTGTCTTCCCATCTTATCTATCCACGAAGGGTGTATCTTTTTAGAAAATTCACAATCGTGTATGCCTATTTTAGGGGAATTAGGAAGATTTTTGTTCTTGGATATGACTTTATTCAGACACATAAACATACATCATCTGATTCAAAAAGAAGAAAAGATAAGTTTTGTATTTCCAGATGTTCAATTTGTCGTATTCCTATTTCACATTCCCAGGTGAACTCAGGTCCCCGTTTAGCGTTCCAGCGGACCTTTACGATGGGAATATGACTATGTTTTGTTTGTTTGATCTATCGATCCATGATTTCGACTGGTTCTTTCACGAAATGGAGACTCTCATTTACTTCTATTTCGTCGAGCGGTATCACAAGTGTCTCATCCGATAGGCACTTTTTCAAGTTTGATACGTGGAAGGTAGGGTGTACGTTATTATGTTCTTTTGTTAATCGGAGTTTGTACGCCACAGGACCAATCCTGGCAAGGATTTCAAATGGTCCGATGTACCTCGGGTTTAGTTTCCCACGCTTACCGAAACGTATCATTCCTTTCCAAGGGGAAACTTTCAGTAGTACTCGGTCTCCGACTTGGAATTCCAAGGGTTTGCGTCGCTTGTCTGCATAACTCTTTTATCGATCACGGGACGCCTTCAGTCTTTCCCGAATTTGCACAATCTTTTATATGGTCTCCCTTATGATTTCAGGACCAGTGAGGGCACTATTGGGGACTTGCCCCCTAGCCAGCTGGATATCCCCCACTTCGGCCCAACACAGAGGTGATCTACACTTGTAACCGTAGAGAGCTTCGAATGGAGCGACTCCAATGCTAGTGTGATAGCTATTATTATAGGAAAATTCGATAAGTGGTAAATGGGTATCCCATGCCTTACCAAAGTCTATCACACAGGCCCTCAACATGTCTTCTAATGTTTGAATGGTGCGCTCGCTCTGCCCGTCGGTTTGGGGATGGTAGGTCGTACTCATATTTAGCCTAGTTCCCAGGGATTTCTATAGGGACTGCCAAAATTGTGAGGTGAATCTACTCTCTCGGTCAGAGATAATGGATATTGGTACACCATGCAGTCGCACAACCTCCTTGATGCATGTCCTGGTTAATTTCTCCATCTTGTCGGTTTCCTTTATTGGTAGGAAGTGCGCAGACTTGGTCAATCTGTCTACGATTACCCATATGGTGTCAAGCCCACCCGATGTCTTAGGCAGCTTGGTTATGAAGTCCATGGTTATTCGTTCCCACTTCCACTCAGGTATATCCGACTGTTGTAGTAGTCCTGATGGCTTCTAGTGTTCTACCTTGACCTTGGCGCAAGTCAGACACTTGCCCACATAGGTAGCAATCTTAGCTTTCATGTTCGGCCACCATTACAACTTCTTGAGGTCTAGATACATCTTATCCGAACCTGGATGGATGGAATATCGTGTTTTGTGTGCTTCGTTCATGACAACGTCTCAGAATCCACCGAACTTCAGTGTCCATATCCGGTTCATGAGGTAGCGAGCTCCGTCCTTCTTGACTTCTAGGTTTTTATCCATTCCTCTCAAAGCCTCACCTGTCACATTTTCTGGTTTCAAGGCTTCAAGTTGAGCTTCCTTGATTTGTGTGAACATGTGCGAATGGATCGTCATTGTCAATGACTTAACTCGGCGACCCGAATATTCCTTTCTGCTTAGGGCATCGGCTACAACATTGGCCTTGCCCGGATGATAGCGGATTTTGCACTCGTACTCGTTCAGTAGCTCTACCCATCTCCTTTGTCGCATTTTGAGCTCTTTTTGATTGAGGATATGCTGAAGACTTTTGTGATCGGTGAAGATGGTGAACTTTATGTCGTAGAGGTAGTGTCTCCAGATTTTTAGGGCGAACACTACTGCTCCCAATTCGAGGTCGTGGGTAGTATAATTAACTTCGTGGGTCTTAAGTTGTCTTGATGCGTAAGCGATAACATTCCATCTCTGCATGAGAACGCATCCGAGGCCTTGATTTGAAGCATCACAATACACCACGAAGTCATCAGTTCCTTCTGGAAGGGACAAGATCGGCGCGCTGCATAGGGCTTGTTTTAACGTTTGGAAGGCTGCTTCTTGTTTATCTTCCCACTTGTACATTACACCCTTCTGAGTCAGGGTGGTGATGGGCTTAGCAATCTTGGAGAAGTTCTGTATGAATCTTCGGTAGTATCCTGCGAGTCCCAAAAATTGTCAGATTTCTGTTGGCGTTGTTGGTGCTGACCAGTTTTCAATTGCCTTGATTTTTGAGGGATCCACGTGTATTCCTTTCTTGGTTACCACGTGGCCAAGGAATCCCACTTCTCGGAGCCAAAATTCTCACTTTGAAAATTTAGCATATAGTTTTTCGGCTCTTAGAGTTTCCAGAACTAGTCGCAGGTCTTGCCTATGCTCTTCTTCGCTCCTCGAATATACCAAGATATCATCGATGAACACGATCACGAATTTATCTAGAAAGGGTCGACACACTCGGTTCATCAGATCCATGAACACCGCAGGCGCGTTTTTTAATCCGAATGGCATCACTACAAACTCGTAGTGTCCATAGTGAGTTCTGAATGTCGTCTTGGGGATATCTTCTTCTTGAACTCGCAACTGATGATAAACCGACCTCAAGTCGATTTTTGAAAAGTAACTTGCTCCATGTAGTTGGTCGAAGAGGTTGTCGATTCAGGGTAGTGGATATCGGTTCTTGATGGTAAGTTTGTTTAATTCTCGATAATCGATGCACATACAAAATGATCCGTCCTACTTTTTCACAAAAAGGACTGGTGCTCCCCAGGGTGAAAAGCTCGGTCTACTGAACCCTTTGCTCAACAGTTCATTCAACTGGCTGGATAGTTCTTACATCTCTGTCGGTGCTAGGCAGTATGGAGCTTTGGCAACTGGGGTAGCTCCGGGAATTAAGTCGATTCGGAATTCGACTTGTCGTGCAAGTGGTACACCTAGCAGATCTTCCAGAAATACGTCAAGGAAGTTTCTTACTTCTGGAATGTCTTTGATGCCCTTCACCTCTTGTTTCTTATCTATGACGTGGGCTAAGAATGCGTGGTATTCCTTTCCGAGATACTTTTGGGCTTTGATGCTAGATATGATTTGTAAATTTAAACTAGGTTTATCACCGTAAATGAGAAGGGTTTCGCCATTTGGCAGATTAAGGCGAACGACCCTTTTGTAACATAGAATGTCGGCACGATGAGAACTTAACTAATCCATACCCACAATTATGTCGAAACTTTTTATTGTGACCGACATCAGATTGATCTCAAACGAATGGTAATCTAGAGTGAGGGTACACCCTACGTATATATTATTAGTGCGTTCAACCTTTCCATTTGCCATTTCTACTACGTATGAATCTTTTAATGGCTGGGGATTTTGTATGAGTAACGGTTTGAATTTGTAGCTCACGAAACTCCTCTCCGCTACACTATCAAATAGTACGCATGCATAAGAGTTATTGAGGAGAAACGTACCGGTAACCACCGTAGGATCCTCGACTACATCCCCATGTCCTATTGCCAGGACTCTCCCTAACCTCCAACATTAGGGGCTTGTGCCTTGGGGCAGTTCCTCCTGAAGTGCCCCGCTTCACCACATCCATAGCAGGTTTGACTTGCCCCTGTGTTGGCAACTTGGTTGATCGGTCGTGCTGGCGCTTTACAGAAACGAGCGGTATGCCCTTTCCTGTCGTAGTTTTTGCAGTGCATTTCTCAACAAGCACCATTGTTGTGGAAGTTGCACTTGTTGCACTTAGGGAGATTTCCGGCATATTGCTTCAGTGGTGTTGGAGTGGTAGTAGTGGTGGCAGCACGGATAGCAACAGTCTGTTGCTTCTTGGCGAGGTCCTGTGGCGGTTGCTTCCTTTTTATTATTCCAGAATTTCCTCTTGTTGTTCCCTCCCTTTGCTTGATCGGAGGTAGTTGACACCGTGACATGGCTGGCCCGATGATCAATGAGTTGCTGCGCCATCTCCTTGGCACTGTCATAAGTGGTTGGTTTTGAGGCTAGTACACTATCTTGAATCTGGGGTGATAGGCCCCAGAGATATCGTTCCACCTTCTTGCTTTCCGGGGTAACCATCGCAGGACAGAGGAGTGCTAGATCATTGAATTGGGCGGTATAGGTTGCAAGATCAGAGCCCGTCATCTTGAGGTTCCACAATTCTTGTTCTAATTTTTGCACCTCACCCCTTGGGCAATATTCCTTTAGCATCATAATTTTCAAGTCTTCCCAACTTCACGAGTTAGCCACAGAGAGTGTCAGCGATTTTACGTGGCCGTTCCACCAAGTGAGGGCTCTACCAGAGAAAGTGCAAGCTGCGAATTTGACTTTGACTGATTCGGGGCATGCGCAGATCTCGAAGACAGATTCCGTCTTCTCAAACCATTGCATCAAAGCGATGATGCCCCCTCTTCCATTGAAAGAATCAGGTTTGCCATTTGTGAAGTCTTTGTAGGAACATTCTCTCAAACGCCCTTGGCTATCCCCTCGAGTAGAGATGTTAATACCACTCCCTGCCCTCCTGGTACCGTCAGTGCTGATTTGGGACATAGCAGCTGCCACTGTGGCTGTAACCGCAGCCTAGAACATAACGAGATCAAACTGGGGAGGCAGCGGGGGTGAATTTGTATGCGTTCTCTCAGTACGTCTAGCAAATCTACGAGGTGGCTTTTTTCTGTCATAGAATTTTCAAATATGAAAGAGTCATAAGTCTTTTAGTAATTGGACATAAGTCGAGTTTCGTGAAATTAGTTCATGGGTTTTCAAGTATAGTATTTCCCGACTTCCTTATGTTTGTATTAGCACGTAATTCATAGAAAAAGTTTATGCAATTGAACTTATGAATTAAATAGTGATGACTCAAATGGAGTCATGTGCTTGGTTTCGAGTCTGACTCACTCCTAAGATTCGCTCAATGTGCCTCAGTTATGCATAATTAAAATTTTAAATAAGTTGTTGATACTAATGAGTCTGTCCTAAGTCCACAACCAAACAAGGAACAAGGCCTAAGACGGTCTCACCATTTCTAGGTCGATTACTTCTTTAATTACACATAACAACGAGGTACATTTAAAAATCTTAGAGTTATCAGTTGTAATTTGTTTGTAATACCACATAGTAAATCCCATGTCAACATTCAATGAAGTAAAATGCATGCCAAATTCATTGATAACTTTTAGTACATACTGTCTTGAGAAAATTTGACCTCACAAGGGTCTATATTACATCAATGCAAAAGATAGTTTTGACAGCACACATGCCCTTTGCATAATGTAATCACTTAGTCGTAGGGTCAACCTACATACAAAAGAGTTGCACCAACGCAAGCTTAGAAACCTATACTATGAAGATGGGTGAGTAGTATTGAGTCCTACTCACGATGATCCTTCCCTGGCAGAGCTTGGGATGATGTCGATGCACCTTGTAGTTCTGCCAGTCTCCGTTCGGTTGCAACCATTCTCTCTTCGAGCACTCTATATCTTTCCCGACACTCCCTTGTTTCTGCTCGAGCAGCAAGAAGGTCCTGAATAAGTTGGTCTCTGTGGTGGAAGCCTCGTTCTAAGTCTCTGGTGCGAGCAGTGGTAGATTCTACGATGGCACTCAGTTCCCAGACCTAATCGGTCGTTGTCCTACCGCGATCATCTATAATTGCTATCCATTGAGCCATGACGGGGAGGGCCCTATCAGCATGTCCTCAATGGATAAGGTCGTAATAACCTCGTTGATTGCCATATGGTGACCGCTGGCGTTGTTGTCGACTCCACCTTTTGATCGTTGTTGCCCAGCGGGGTTCAGGCCCGTTGTATCCGAAGCAGTGTACAGGCACCCTCGCGATGTAAGGAGGGTTTAAGACTTCGGGCTCTTCTTCACTTTCGTCCTCATCCATGTCTACCTCAACGTCTTCTTCTTCTTCTTTTTCTTCTTCTTCTTCTTCTTCTTCGGGGTCCTCTTCGGGTTCCTCCTCGGGATCCTCTTCGTGTTCCTTTTCGGGTTCGGGATCCTCTTCGGGTTCCTCTTCGGGATCATCTTCGATTTGTTGCTTGGGCTCTTCCTTGACCCATCCAGCATTTCCCTGATTGGGAAAATATAGGTCCCCTGGTAGGTGAACTCCTGCCATGTCGTCTGCGTGAGAGTAGGGGTGTAAGAAGCAAGCAACGGATAATAATAATATGGTGCTATAGAAATTGTACAAATACTCCTATAGGATTTTAGATGTTTAGATTTGGTTCTTATAGCATTCTTGGTAGGGTGAAGTTAGGGTATTAGATTTATTGTCCACTACGACTATTCCTTAGTATGCGTAAATCACTTCTCGGACATATATAGTTGATCATGCTATATCCCTCCCAGACTTGATTCACATATACCAAGGCATACTCATGGTGTACAACTCTTCTTCTTTTACTTTATGTTCTCCTAGTTATGACACTACGCGAGTATGTAATGCATGCAGATATACTTTTAAACGAGAAAACTATTTATTTTCTAAAAGTATTACCCGTTAAAATGTTTTAAAGTCAGAGACTTTTAGTCCCAAATGTGTTTATAGTTCGTATATCTTATGTGGTTTGATATACTTAATTCACTATAAACCGTGCTTAGGTACCAATCTGTCACACCCCCAAACCAAGGATGGCGGAAACGTCCGAGGGTGCAGGACTTCATGTATAGTATCATAACCACAATTGCAATAGTAATTGAAGCAAACACAACCAACATATATATAATTGAAAGAGTTACATCATTGTATGAATTATATGTTTCCGAATCAATTACAATATGTTGACAAAATATGAAATGTTGACGCCTTAACGTCCCATCCTCAAAATGCACTTTGATACATGTTTAGTGATTTCCTGAGAATACAAGTTGTTTGAAAAAGTGTCAACACAAAGGTTGGTGAGTTCATAAGCTTTTGTTTTGAAAACTTGATAAAAGCCTTTCTCTTGTAAGTGTCATGTTTGTTTCAGAAAAATCCAATATTTTCCCTAAAATGTGTAATGTAGTCTTATATCCGAAGACCAAAATGTATAAGAAACCTCTCTTACCGATAGGAAATGATGTAAGTTTAAATTGTCATAAACGTATTTGAATTCGATGAAATTCCCATAAATTCTTATGTTTGTTAATACTTTCTGTGAGTTATTATAACCATGCTATGACCTAGTTGGCTTGAAATGACGTTCTTCAGGCGTTGGAAATGTTATGACATTTGTCACCTCAGACCTGCCGGTCTAGCTGTTGCATGCAGCTCAGGTGTGGGTTTGTCAATCCCAATATAGATCTATGTACAATTATCACGCTCTCCCTCCAGGAGACTCTGGTTACAATACATGACTTAATGGTAAATATGAAGCGAGTGTCTCACAAAGTTATTAACGAATTTATGTGTAATGTAATGAAAATCCCTTTTTGTATAAATGTACCCTTTTGAAATGTATGCATTACGTGGTGTATCATAAACTATACCTATTATAGTTTATCAAACCAAGGGTATTAGTAATGTACGTAAACTATCTTTAACATAGTTTATTCGAATTTTCGTATGAAATGGATGTACTTTGATTATAATTTGTTATCTTTTATATATGTATCAAAATCCATTTATAAACTGATGTATGTCTATATACTAAGACAAAATGTCATTTAATGCAATAACATATAATCACATAAAGATATACACCTTGCTCAACATGTTACAAGGTGTAATGAAATTGATAGTATTTTTCTGTTGTTAACAATTTCTATTGCTGTTCTTAGAAAATTGTAGAAAAATCATCAAAGGTCCAAATCAGAATCCGTAAATTCTGAGAGTTTGGAAAATGAGTCTAGTTTGTTCATAAATTTTCTCATGATTTTCCGTAACCTCCAACTTAGGTGAAAACGTCCATAATCACAGACTGGTCCGGATTGCTTTTCAAAATGATAGATAGTTTTGTAAAAATCACCATAAATCGTAGAAAAATCGTGTGGAGATGTGCAAGTAGTAATTTTAAAGATAAGAATTGGAACTACAAGAACCTAAAAGAGTTTTGAAAACTAAAATGTTTAAGTTGTCCAAAACAGTCCGTGAATGGAGTTGAACTTTTCTGATGAAGGCTGTTATATGAGTTTAGTTGTGTTCTAGGTGTTTGAACTTGTATTCCCCCCACCCCCCCCCCCTTAAAACTTAAGATAAACATGAAACGATTGGGGTATGAACTCACCTTATGTGATTTCAGTGGGTGAATGTTGAAGAAATGAAGTGTTTAACTCAAGAACACTTGAAGGATCACTTGAAGATTTGAGAATCTAACACAATAATGATGGAGTTTGTGTAAGGAATCAATGATTTGTGTAAAAGGAGATGTAATGACCATAAGGAGGGTGATTATACTTACCAAATGAAGATGAAAAGCTTGAAAGATGGCTTGGAAATCTCGAAATTATATGAGAGAATTTGAGAGAAAAGATGTGTTTGATCTTTTGGTGAAATGAAAGCAAGTGAGTGAAAATGAGGAGAGAGGATGAGTGTCCAGCCTTAGTAGTGTGGAAAAAGTTAGTTTAATGATGAAAAAGTACAATGATAAGACCTGGGTATGGTGGGAGGAGTATGGCTGGTCATGGAGTGGGTGTGAGAGGTTGCTTGTGTCATAAGTTAAAGATAAGTCAATACTCCACCTCCTTGTACTTTACCCACTAAGTTTTATTATTTAAATAAAGATTTTCATGAAAATATGATTAAATTATGAATATTTAGGGTTTATTATGTTAAAATACGAGTTTGAGTGAAAATCCCGCGTTAAAATCACGAAAAACGGGCTTAAAATGTTAAAAATATTGAAAATGGGTGAAAAGTGTCAAAAATCCGAAGTCTGGTCGGAGGTTTGGCTTCTGATGCTTGGAACCGAAAGTAGAAGAAAAGGAGACCGAAAGTGCAGAAGAAGGAACCGAGAGCGAGGCTCGGTCTCGATAGCCATAAGCGAGGCTCGGTCGGAGGAGGGGAACCGAGAGGTAGGTTCGGCCCGAGAGGCTTCGCCTCTTCCCAGTTCGGTCCGAGAGACTTCGCCTTTCCTAGTTTCGGCCCGAGAGGCTTCGCCTCTTTCCAGTTTCAGTCCAAGAGGCTTCTAAGGCTCGGTTTCGGTTCTTTCTTGGTTTCGGCTTCCAGGTCTCGATCTCGGTCTCGGCCTCGGCCTCCAAGAGGAGTTTCGGCTCCTTGAGGCTGATTTTCGCGTTTTTACCCCGTTTTAAGCCGTTTTTGACCCAGTTAAGAGTCGGGATGGCCCGAAAGACTATGAAAAGTTACTGGAACTTTTGGGAGAGATTTGGGAGAGATTTCTAGTAAAAAGAGATATGGTGAAAACGATTAAGAGAGGTTTCGTTTGTGACCTTCTAGAGTGTCCGGCTTCGCAATACAAGGTCCGTAAACCCCATTATGCCATGTTTTAGTGTCTTACACACTCCCAATGAGTATGAAATAGTGGTTTATCGCTTTGGTTCAATGTTTAGTGCATTTAGGGTTTAGGAAATTCAACCACACGTATTTTCCAAATGATGTTTTCTCATTAAAATGGCGGGTTGTTGAGTAATTACACAATGTAAACCCTAATACACAAGGGCTAATTGAGTCGTCCGGCTTGACTGGTTGACTTTGTTTGACTTTGCCTTGACCTGAAATTGACTATTTTCACAATTGAGTTCATTGAAACCAGAAGCCAAGAACCAAATATGGAAGGAGGACATCGCGCCAACTATGCTGAAATCACTCGAAATGGGGCTTCTGCTAACCCTAATACAATCAAGGATCATTGTGATTTCCATGTTAATAGTTATTATCAAAAGAAAGGTCAAGTTCTAGGGAGCTGTGATTTATCAGGCACGGTTACTATTAGCCAAACACCCCCTTCTGGTGACTCTCCTTTGAATTTACTATCCTACCCTCTCCACATTTATGTATTCTCATTTATGTTGTGTTTCTTGATGATTTACAGGTGCAGATTCTGTTTGTTATTCTGGGAACCCTAGGTATAATATCTTCCCATATTAATTGGATTATAATTTTACGTATTTTAAGTGATAATTAAGCTATTTTTCAGTGCTTCTTTCTGTTAAGACTTAAGATATATTGTTAAAATTTAAACCATTGTATATGATTGTGTTCAAAGTTGATCAATTCTTCAAAGTGCATGCTTATTTGTCTTTTTTTTCTTTTTCTTGAAAAAAGATGGTTTGTCTATAATGACTAAAGAGTATGGTCTTGAAAGTTATTCACTATTTTCCTTTTGTTTTAAACATTGCAGTACTTCAACTCCAACACCACTAGCAACTGGAACCGGAGCCCCAACCCCAGGAACCAGAATTGGAACCCAAAACCCGGAACCAGAACCGGAACTGGAACTCTAGGGACCATAATCGGAACCGGAACTGGAACTCCAGGGACTGGGACTGAAAATGGAACTCCAGGGACCGAAACCGGAACTGGAATGGGAACTAGAACTGGGAGTGGCACAGCGCCTGGAATCAGTGTGAATCCGTAAAATGGACTTTGGCCAACAGGGACAAATGGGTTTGACAACAGTGGTTGTGTGTCTATTTGTATGAAAAGATAAATCAAAAAAATATGTGGCTTCTGCTTACTAATTACTAATTCTTAGGACAGTAACTTCACTTTGCATTCATATTTTACATGAGTCAGATAATGAATCCATCATCTTCAAATGTAGTGGTTTTGCTTTTAGGGGTTTGATTTCATGGATGTAATGGAATTGCTTGGTGATTATGTTGTGTTGCCTTTGCCATCTATTTAGATAAACAACAACAACATGTTTTAATTTAATTGGTAATGTTTTTCTATTCTAATCGTTTTAACGTATTATAATTTGATGGTGAACTATCGTAATGGATTTTTTTAGCAAAGTGTATTACAAAAGTATATTCTATCTTTAACGTGCAGTAAGTAGATTGCCTAAAATGAGAATTGGGTTAAAGTATGTTACTATTTTTGAGCATTCACCTTAAAAATACCAGAAATGTTCCCACCGTTACTTCTCACTTTTTTATGTTATTAAGGTACTTCTTTAGATTTTATGTATAAAAAAAAAAATCATAAAATGCAATACAAAATCAATTCCTTTGGTGTTATCCAACCCCGCAACGCAGGGATTCTTCCATAGTTGGTATTTTATTTACAAACTGAAAACATGTTAGTAACCAATGTGTAAATAATAACAATTCTTAGACCAACTATTTTGTGTCTTACGTTTTATTTGGAATACGTATTTAAAATATGACTTGTAGGCTTTCACTATCTTTCTAATTTTTCAAAGGATCTCCACCTAATACTACTTTGTATCTACTCTAATAATGAATGTTTTTTTTCTTTGTCACTTGTCAAACTCTCATTCAATTTGTCAAATATCATTTTGTGGTTATTTTAAATTAATTTTTATTCTATATGTCATTTTATGGTTTTTCTATTTTATTAATTCCACATAGTATTTAAATGCAATAATAAACGCATATTAAATTTTTTAATGAACTTTCCCTTTAATTTCAAAATTATTAAATTAAAGCTTCATTAATTTCTTTTATTTATTTATCTAAATTATTGTTTAAACTTAGAGAGAAAAAAACACTTTAATTTTTATAATTCAATATTTTTCTTATTTTTCTTATAAACTCAAACTTCTCAAACGTTTAGAATTTTATATTTAATTTTTTTTTTTAAATAAATTCATGTAATACATGGATCTCATACCTAATTTATAATATAATCTTGTGTTTTCTTAAAAATACACGATTTTAAGTAATTTCCAAAAATATATATTATATGTATTAAGCTCCATGGAAGCCATACCTCAGACGTAATCACCCATGGAATCCCTCTCAAGCTCAATGAATCGGATCCTTTAAAAACCTGCCTACAATTCATCTAATAATTTAAATTCATAGATATAAAAGTTGGAAATTGAATTATCATGCCACATAAAGTTGAGCATTGATCAGTGTAGAATACCAATACCCAACAAGTGCCAAAATAGGGCTTAACCCTTTATTCTGTTGAAGGTGGTCTGTAGAGGTAAATTAGACTTTTTTTTCGTGATTTTTGGGCCAGAAAATAAAACAGAAGTGGAGATTAATTTTTTATTCAATAAACAAACCTGTAGGAAAAATGATGTCCCGAGAAGCAAACAACCCAAGCAAGTTCCAACAGCAGAAACCTTAAGGGAAAAAAAAAAAAAAAAAAAAAAAAGAAAAAAAAAACAATTTTATCTATGGGCTGAAATGGTGTCTCCAAATTTGACATCTAATTGGTAGGAATGGTTTACCCATATGCCTGTATTGCCATTTCCTAAATTTTGACACCATACCAACATACAAAACTAACTTCCTTGAAGTGCCTGTATTGCTGTTGCTACCCATGTTGACGTTATACTTCATTTTTTACTCAAATCATTCAATAAAATTACATCCCACCCTATCTCCACCTATAATAAATTCAATCATATTACAATTATAATGATTAATTGCTTCCTCAATCCAACTGCAAAAATACGAAGGGAAAAATAATAACTCACATATAGGTATATCGGCCTATTCGCCATATCAAAAATCATAGAGTTGGCAACAAGCTCCCCGTATCATCACTCTCTAGTATTAGCATGCTCTACACACACAACGATTTGCTACGATATTCCCCTTCATAAATGCTCACTCGTACATAGGTATGCCTTCTTCATCTATTAATTATTTTGACCTATAAAGCAGCATTATTCAAAATATAGCAATTCTTATTAAAAGGAACAAATATAAATAAAATCCTCAACCGAAAGTCGCATAGAATAGATTAGATCGGCAAACCACATCAAAGAGGCTTTTAGATGATGATTATGAGCATTGAATTTACGTCTTTTGCATGGAACATGGCCAACTTGTTAGCATGCGTTTCTTACTTAGGGCATGTCTCACTTGCCAAAAAACTGGTATATTGTTACTATCAAATTAGATAGAAAAAAGTTTATTTTCTTTTTTGACCATAGGGATAAAATAGACATTTAAAGAACTCATCCCTTGAATTAAAAAAAAAATTATAGAATCCTCAATTAGCTTCCAAATACTAAAATACTATCATTGTTGATTATTGATGCGACCTGCTCCTCCAGTAAGCCGAAGCGGTGGCTAGGAATGCTATGAAGTGGCTCTGATTGCTCCGGGAAGACCTGTGAGGTGTGAGGTTACAACAGGGGAAAACCGTCCCGGAGAAAACGTTCTAACGTTCAACGACCGAACTGAGAGTATATGGTTTGAACTGAGAGGGAACGGCTTACTATTCGAGGTTTGAACTGAGAGTCTGTATGTGAGACAAGTTCTTCAGATCCGATAGAATCTGATGCCTTGATTGGTTAATCGTGTTCTTCATTATGCCAAAGCTAACGATTGTTTTAGGTGGTAATGCTCTCAGCATACTCATTGTCGCTTGGAGTCGTTGGTTTTTTCGCGGACTGAAAAGCGCCCGCTGACGGCTGAACCTTCCATGCAGACGTCTAGCTCTAGTGGGACGTCCGCAGGTGTGAGACTTCGTCGGGGCAGCTAAGCTGGGAGTAGCTTGGCTTAGTGGCCTGCCTTGAGGTGCCTTTAATGCGACTAGGCGCAACTTCTAGCCTGTGTTGGGGGGGGGGGGGGGGGGGGAGGGGCATGTTATCAATCCCCTATTCTAGTAGTTATAGTGTTTGCTAGGCTAGCTATGATGTTCTGTACTTAACTTCCTATACACGCGTCAAGGGGTTCGAGTGACGCTTCAATTTTTTCGGCGATGTGACTGCCCATTAAGCCAGGCAGTTACATCATCTTTTAGGGATTTTGAATATCCCGCCTTCTTTGTTTCCTTATAAGTGGAGGTTGTTTCCTTATTCTATTCACGGCTTTTTCGTCACTCATTCTTCCTTCTTTGACTATCCTCTTCTGCTTCTTTTTCTTACTTTCACGGTGAACCAACCTAGTACTGATCCTTCTCTTCCAGAGTTTGAGCTTCTGTAGGATACCTATGGCTTTTCTCCCGCAGATGGTGTGAAGCTTCCGGCCGTCAATTTGATGATCTTTTCACCCCCTCCTAGGAAGGTTGGCATTTACTTGAAGACCTTTAATGTTGGGCTTCGTTTTCCCTTAACTGACTTGCAGGAGAAGTTGCTCCAGAAGAATGGTTGCAACATTCAGATGTGTACTCCGAACAGTGTTAACAAGATGGTGGCTTTTGAGATGATCTTGTAACATCCTGATTTCCCAGGTATATTATTTTAGTTAGTTATTTTGGAGTTCGAGGAGGAACTCGGCGAGTTGGAGCCAAGACTCGCCGAGTAGGGTCGCGGATGTTCATCCGGGTTCACGTTCGGACTCGGCGAGTCCATGCTGTTTAATGAAACCCTAACCCCCCGGGTTTGGAGCCTATTTAAGGGCACTTATAGCCTCCCATTGCGGCTACCAGTCCCTTGAGAGAACCCTAAGTGAGCCAAATCGTTGTGAGGGAGAAGAAGTCACTTTTGATCCTTGAACCCTTGGTTTAGCAAGAAGAAGGTGACAAGAGCAAAGAGGAGGTGCGATTCAAGCAGTTCCAGAGTTTAGAGACATCATTTTGAGGTAATGGTTCGAACCTCCTTCAGTTTTGGTGTTGATCATTAGATTTAGTGTTTTCTAACCCCTTTGGAGAGTGCTTATGTGGAGCAAATGGTCCCTCTTCGAGTTTGTGCCTTGGATCTGGACTCAAAGAGGTCCAGAGACCTTGACCCTTGGAGCTTTATGGACCAGTTTGGGGTTATTGGCCTTAGGTTGCCATTTTTGGGACTAAATCTCCTTTTGATGCCTTGTTGTGGTTACACAAGCATCAAGTTTCGAACTTTACGTGACATTCATTCTTGGGGAGGCCAGATCTATGGTTTGGGGAAATAGATCTGACCTCAGGAGGTCAGTAGAGTTTGTGCATGGCATGAACTCACCGAGTTGTTCTTGAGACTCGGGGAGTAGGGTCAGGGTTTCACGTAAATTGCTCAGTGAATAGACTTGCCGAGTTGGGAGATGACTCAGTGAGTCAGGAGGGGTTAGAGGACTGGAGTTCAAGGCGGTACTCGCCGATTTGTTCTTGAGACTCGGTGAGTTGAGTCGGGGTGGCCCCGCGATTCCTATCTGGTATGACTCGTCGAGCATAGGGAGGGACTCGACGTACCAAGCGGGACAAAGAGTTAGTGGACATGAGTGTACTCGCCGAGTCACCGGAGTGCACTTGGCGAGTTGGGTCAAAGATTGACCGTAGACTTTTGTTGAGTTTTAGGGTTTGGTCAGCAATATGGCCTTTGGGCCAAGAAGGGGGTAAAATGGTCTTTTACCCTTAAGAGGGTGCCAAGAGAGGATTGAGTCTAGTCTCGAGAGTTATGCTCATGAGAGCATTCACCTTATGTGATAGATGGTGGCGAGTTCGAGATGCAAGCATGAGGATATCTGCTTCCTGCTTGCCAAGTGAGTCTTCTCACTATACATTACCTTGAGTAGGTAACCAGAGTTATGTGACAGAGTATTTGTATGCTATGTATGTTATGTGTTGTACTGCATTATTTCTATGTGATTTATGTTGTGCATGTTTATAGAGTTAGAACCGGAAGGTTCCCAAAGTTAGAACCGGAGGGTTCACAGAGTTAGAACCGGAAGGTTCACAGAGTAGGGTCCACGGACCCACAGAGTTATAGCCTCGAGTGGCTAATATGTGTTATGTGTGGTATTTTGGGGAACTCACTAAGCTTCGTGCTTACAGTGTTTTGTGTTATGTGTTTCAGGTTTCTCTCAGGATCATAGGACGGCACCGGCTCGATTGTACACACCAGAGAAAGAGTCATGTTTTGAGGATCCTGGTTTATTATGCAAGTGAAAATGGAGTTATGTTTTGTAATTCGACTATGAATGAGATTTTAAGAAAAGTGTTTTTTAGAATTAAACGATTATTTTTAAATGAAAAATTGTTTTGAAATTTACGGTGTTACAGATCTGTTGGGCTAACAACATCCTTCCCGATTTCTTCGTCCTTAAGTTCTTCTTCCGGTTTAGTGCCACCGGGAATAAGTTAACGTTTTCCACCCATCGTGGTGGTCACGTCCTTGTTCCCGATGGCAAGACTCCCAAGAACTGGTAGGAAAATGGATATGGGTTAACCGGGAGCGAGTTGGTCATGGGCATTACCAGGAGACAACATCGCATATGTTACTCCTAAGTTGTTTCCACACAACCAGGTCACTGCTGAATTCCAAAAGACGATCAAGGTCGTTCCCAACGAGTACTCTGAAGTCATCATTATTGGTGTTCGAATGAGTCATGTTTGGCATGCACGGAGGACGATGCCAATCTTCTATGTTGTTGTTGAAGGTAAGCGCTTCTGATCTTGCTATCTTCTCCCCCCCCCCCTTTTTTTTACAAACTTATCGGTTGTCTAACACTCTGATTACATTGGCAGATGTCGAGTCCACAGTGTTGATGGACTCCGTTCTTCAGAAACAGTATCAGGGAAAGTTAGAGCATCTTGAGGGTGACCTCCACAATCCTCTTCCACCACTGTGTCGTACCAAGCGCCTGGTTGTAATTTCAGTACTGGTGGTGTGGCTGCAGGAGGGTTCTTCTGCAATTTGTGGCGATCACCTTTAGGATGTTCAACTAATCTCAGCGGTTGTGCCGCCTTTGTTTACAGAAGTGGTTAAAGGCAGCAAGTAGGGAGTAATTTCAAGCATCCGACGAGCCATTGCCAAACAGAAAGTAGTTATGGCCATGGGGGAGTCCTCCTCTAACATTTACGTCGTTAATGTCAGGTGGCATGTTCAGTAGAGTTGGGGCCTTGCCTGTCTGCAGGCTTCGCTCTGCTCCGGCCCGGAGGCAGTTGTGGTGATCCCCGATGATGACATGCACCAGTCTGAGGGGGATCAAGGGGCGCTCAAGCATCCAGTTGTTCAAGTGAAGAGTGTTTCAAAACCTCCCCCTGGTTGCTCTTATTTAGGTGGTTTTGTGAGGGTTTCACGCTATCAAACTCCTCCATGTGTGGTTTCTCAGGGTCCCGTGCGCCCTAACACTGGCCCCTTTGTGCCGAAGTGGAACCTCTACAAGGACTCTAGGCTATCCGTTTAGGCCAACACTATGGAGTTTGCTCGACATGCCTTTCCTCTAGTTGTTGTTATTGATATGGATGTCATTGCTAACATTGCCATTTCACATAGCATGCCCTATGTTGCAGCTTAAGCCATGTTTTATCTGGTGGCTTGTTCCCGATGCATTCAACGCCTCTATGAGTTGGAGCGTGTCAAAGCTAGGTTTTTTGCCCATGAATCAAAGTACAAACTCCAAATTACAGAGTTTGAAAGGGAGGTTCACGGTTTCAACCAAAAGTGTGATATCCTGGCTTTAGAAAAAGCAATTGTAGAAGAAGTCTGGGTGTCCCTGGAAGCTAAGTGGATTCTTTGGTGCAAGCTAACGAAGGGTTGAAGATCCATAATAAGAGCCTTGAGTGGGATGTTGTTGATTGGGACGGGATGATTGAGGAAACCCGACTAATATGGAGGCCATGCGTCGGGATCATGATTGGCTTCTGTAGGTGGGGTTGTCCATATCATGGACAAGTTAATTGAGCATCCAGAGTTTACCAGTGGGGTTAGCCAAATTCACCATGTTGCTTTCGTTGTTAGAGAAGAGTATGCTCGTGTTGGGCTAAAGTTGGAAATAGACTCCAGAACGTATGATCCCAAAGCTAGTGATTCCCGATCTAGCCACAGTGTGGGGTTCAATGATGCACTTATTAGCTTTGCCACACTTGACTATGCTGCTTTTCTCGGCTTTGGCCAACTTCACATGGTTGGGATAAGGCAAATCTACATGTTTGACAATGTTGATGAGCCCATGGGTGCAGTGACGGAGCTTGAAGTGTTGATTGGGGGGGGGGGGGGAATTGAATATGTATAAAAATTGACGAACAAGGGGGGCCAAAGTCAAATTTTTTTAGTTTTAGGCCTAATATGTATAAGTTTTGATAGTTATAGATTACTTATGAAAAAAACAGTGCTGGGGGGGGGGGGGGCACAGCCCCTCCTGGCCCTATAGAAGCTTCGTCACTGCATGGGTGAACCTGCAGGTGGAGGTGGTTTTGGTGGCAATGGGTATGGTGTTGGTGGTGATATTATGAAAAATGTTGAAGAGTTTGACGGTGGAGGTGGTGAGTTTGTTCGTGGCGATGAGGAAGTTGGTGGTGGTGGTGAGAAGGCTGGTGAACCGTGAGGTACATTGTACCATTGTGCTACCCTTCGGGGTGTAAAAAATTTGATGAACCTTTGTTATTTCTCTATTTTTTTCTCTGTATAAATTGAGCCATATGTGACATGGACTTGTTTGGGCCCTACATGGACATGAAATGTAGTGACCTATATGTTTTAGTAATTTGTATGCTGCTTTTGGTTTCATGTATTTCATTATGCGTGTTCTTAATGTTTTCACTAATCTGCTTGCTTTCGCTATTTTGGCTTCTTTGATAGGTGTTTCCTTTTGCTAATTGGGTGACTTTCTTCCTTTGGGGGGCCTTTTTTGGCTTTAAATGTGCACTAAACAGCATAGGCATGCGTTGTGTCTTCCTCGTTTACTTTTGTTGTTGCACCAAGTCTTGTGGTGGTTTTTATATCAAACCTTTGAACAATACATGCTTAGTTTTACATTGCCAAGAATGTTCTTGGCTTAAGTTTCTAGTTGTGCAAAGGATATTCTGAGCTTGTGAAGTATATACACTAAGTATTTAAACGCACACGGGCTATTATGAGCCTTTTGAAATTGAATACGCTAAGTATTTTGCATTGCAATTAGTGCATTGGGCTCTTTTAAGATGAAATACACTAATTATTTGAAGTCGTAATGAGTACATTGGGCTCTATTAAAATGAAATACACTTAGTATTTTAAGTTGCAATGAGTATATTGAGCTCGTTCTAATAATGAAATACAGTAAACATTTCAGAGGTGCACTAAGCCTGGAGTCCAATAAGTGTTATCCATCAGCAGGGGTGATCAGTCTTGATGGTATGACATTGCAAGGTCATTGTTATCCCCCTTGAATGTGGGTAATTCTATACTCTTCCCCTCTGTACGGAGACATTTTCAATTGCTTCTTTTAGGTGGGTGCTGGCCCGCGATGACTCCTTTCTAGTGGGGACTAAAAATGGAACTTCTTGAGGTTCTTGGCATTCCATGTTCTTTGAATTAGCCTTCCTTCAATTGTATCGAGTGTGTAGTGCCCATTTCAGTGTGCTTTAGTTACATTGTATGGTCCTTACCATGTGGGTCCTAGCTTCCCCTATGGTTGAGCATGGCTCACCTTATTTCTCCTTAAGACATAGTCCCCCATTTTGAAAGCTTTCTCCGTCACCCTCTGAATGTAATATCCTTCTACTACTTTCTTGTAGGCTGCTTGTCGGATGTTCAACCACTCGCTTCGTTCTTCAATGAGGTATATTCTCAAAAGAACCTCTCTCTCTCTCTCTCTCTCTCTCTCTATATATATATATATATATATATATATATATATATATATATATATATATATATATATATACAAAGAGAGAGAGAGAGAGGTTCATACATTCTAACTATTTATTTTGTGGATGTAGAAATCAATGTAGACCCATCATCTCAAAAACATAATTAGGGGTATAAAAGTAATCTTAAGTATAATTACTAATATTCATTAATTAACTAAGATATTAATCCACTTAATTATGGATAGTTGTCCTAAGTTTTCTCCTTATAACCCTATATATCTTCTTCTCTTTTCTTTCGAAACGCCGAGCATCCCTGTCTTTCCCTCCTTTCGATGTCATCATCCTTATCACATTCTCCGTTCTTCCTACGAATCAATCCTCGCATAAAATAAAGAATGGGTGATTTCATCGTTACAAAGCAAAATAATGGAGGTTTTTTCTTACTATATCATTTTTTTTTCTTCTTCTAGTTTTTTGAAATTCTCATTCAACATACCTTCATTTAATTCATAATTGATTGATTCCATCATCTTATTCTTATCCGATTTTGCATGTTATTGCATGGTGCTTGTCACACCCCAAAACCGGAACGGCGGAAACGTTCTGGGGTGGATGACGTCATGTCAAGTATCACAACATATGCAGTGTAATAATCAAAGTACAACAACCATTGCATTAATAGTAATAGTTTTACATAGTTTACATTTCATCGAAACATTACAGTAATACAAGTAATAATATAGGTGCAGCTTGGTACTAAACTGTCTTCACCAAAAGCTCCTGGATGTACCTGTCTATTGCTGACCTGAGAATACAAGTTATTTGAAAGCGAGTATCAACATTTTTATAAATTCTAGTGAGTTCATAAGTCTTTAGTGTCATTTGTGTAAGTTCGAAATAACTTTACAAAAGTAGTAGTTTTAGAGTCTACAGTGGATTAGAGTCCTTTCTAGAAAATCCTATATTTTCTTAATTAAAAGCAGTCTTCTACCAAGACTTGACAGAGTTATGTTTGTAAAAAAATAATTTTCCCTTAAACACTATCATTATCAAAATATGGTGTTTGATTTTAAAGAAAGTAAGAAAATATCAGGGAAAATAACATATGCCTCAGCAGTGAAGACTGTTGACTAAGGCAAAAGGAATCATAGACTCCAGGAGAGTATCGAATGAACGACATGCCTGACTCAGTCTAACAAAAGGAGATACAGACCCCAGACGGTATCAAATGAAAGATACATCTAGTAAGGTCCAAAACAGTGAATACAGACCCCAGACAGTATCAAATGAAAGATACAGCTAGCAGGGTCTAAAAACAGTGTAATTTTAGGTGTGTATTTCCAGCATACAGTGTTAAACGTCGTTACCTTAAGGCCATGAATTATAAGGTAACATAGAGATACTCGTAACCATACTAATCGACACTAGAGTACTTGACGCCCTACAAGCGTCGGTGTGAATCTGACATTTGTAACCCCTTGGCTTGGTAGGCATTTGGACTGTAGCTAGCAGTCAGGGTGCGGGGGTGCCAATCTCGTATAGATCTATACACACAATGTCCGCTCTCCCTACAAGAGACTCTGGTTACCAACTAGACAACGGAGAAGGCCGTGTCCTGAAGATATATATCGAACAGTGAATTCTGATGTAAGTGTTGGACTAGCAGTAGAGACTCATAACTGAACCGATCGATGTAAACCCATATGTCTATACATGTATACATGTTATATAATTAATGATCAAACGACCTTCGGATGGGTATCCGATCCCACCAGACCACATCCAAACGAGGAAAATAAAATAGGGCGGACTAGCTTTCCTAAGTCCTTTAAACATTATTTATATAATACTATACAAGTATAGGCAGGCATTTAACGATGTGGAAGCACTTAACTAAGTAGAAGCGTTAACAAAGTAGAAGTGTTTCACGAAGTAGAAGCATTTCTCGAAGTAAAAGTGTTAATAAAGTATAAGCGTTTACGAAGTAGTAGCATTAATAAAGTAGGAGCGGTTCGTGAAGTAGAAGCGGTAATAAAGTAGGAGCGTTAACGAAGTAATACTATTAACAAAGTAGAAGCGTTTACAAAGTAGTAGTATTAACAAAGTAGAAGCGTTTACGAAGTAGTAGTATTTCTCGAATTAGAAGCGTTTAACAAGTATAAGCGTATCACGAAGTAAAATCGTATCACGAAGTAAAAGTGTTAACAAAGTAGTAGCATTTAACTAAGTAGGAGTATTAACTAAGTAGAAGTATAACGAAGCAATAGTATCTAACAAAGTAGGAGTATAAAAACATGGAAGAAAACCTTGATGAAAACTTTGGAAAACCTGTATACTTAAGAAAATCACGAATTGATATTCTTTTGTAAAATAAGTTTGAAAACCTTTAGAATTCCTTTGGAAACCTTTCATAAGCACATTTTGGTAAAACAATATATGTAAAGATTTGAACAAGTCAAGTCGTTTTGGAAAAACCATTTACAGTATCATACTTGGCAAAACAGTTGACAGTGTAATAAATCCTTGTGCATGCAGGTTATCAATCACATGTGATTGATATGATGACTGGCATGTTTAACTTGTATTCCCCCCCCCCCCCATTAAAACATGTAAAAAACATTTAAAAGGTTCATTCAGGGGTATGAACTCACCTGTTGTAAGTGGATCCGATGGAGGTGCCGGTTGGGTGTTCGGTGTCAAGTAAAGACTTGAACACACTTAGTGACCTATTAAAATATGATACCATATGTTTACATACAATTAGTACATATAATACTAATTAAACACGTATATGCATCCTAAAGTGCATAAAACACTTTGATTAAGTGCTAGGGGTGTCCCGGGTAACATCTAAGGGTGTGTATGGCTTGGATAGGGAGTTTACTCTTCAAGAGTAAACTCTTTATAGACTTCACGACCCTAAGACCATACCCCCATGAGTTTACAGCCGTAAACTCATGGTGAGGGTGTTCTAGGATGCTAAATGGTCTTATCTCACTCATAGAATTAGGCTAGGTCCAAATATAATGCATATGAAGGGGTTTAAAGCTTTAAATGGACCATTTGAGGAGTTTACGGCCCTAAACAAGGAGTTTACGGCGGTAAGCTCCTATATGCATATTCTTTTTGTGTTTTAAGGTTTTAAATGGTAGGAAATAAAGTTCTATGCATTTATCCAAGTCAAATGGGGGTGTTAGGGCATCATTTGGCCACCTTTTGGGAGTTTACGGCCCATGGACCAATTCTATGGGGGTTTACGACCGTAAACTCCTATTTCCTTGGCTTAATTGATGTTTAATGTCTTTACTACAATGGGGGTTGTTTCTAGACATTTTTCCAAGGCCATAGGAGGTGTTTGAGGGCATTTCTAACACTTGAATTTGAGTTTACTCCCCATGAAGATGAGTTTACGGCCCAAGCATGTTCTTGGGCAGTAAACTCAAGTTTACTCCCCAAAAGTTAAGTTCAAGGTGTTTTAAGTCCGTTCCCATAAGTCATTTAGCCATATCTAAGCTCTAAAGGTGGAATGGAAGGGTTTTAAGGCTCAAAAAACCCCTTTTATGTGTGTTTACGGCCCAAGCATGTTCCAGGGCCGTAAACACATGAACGTGGTCCTTTTCCATAGATTAAACACGAATTTGAAGGCTAAGGATGCTAATCTATGAGTTAGGGAAGTTACCTTGATGAATTGGAGCCTTAATTTGATGATTTTGGACCATAAGTTTGGATTAAGGAGAGAGGTTAGAGAGAGAGTGAAAAGGGTGGAAATGAAGTTTACTCTCCCTTATATAGGGGCTTGAGTTGGGGCTTAGTGGAAATCTACCCGATACTGCCGTTAAACGGAGCTTTTGGTCGCACCCGATTAAATGGTCGTATTTTGACTTGGTTGAAACTAAAATTTTTCAAGGGAATATTGGGGTGTTTCTAATTTGTCTCAACCCTTACAAAGTCAATATAAAAGTCCCAAATTAATTAACCTCTTCCAAAAGGTTAACAGACGATTTATAAAGCGAGGCTATTTAACGGAAGGAGGGGTTAAGAATGACGGAATAAATTTTGGGTTGTCACATCATCCCCCCGTTAGAGGAAATTTTGTCCCGAAATTCGGGTTTAGGCAAGGAAGTGGCATTAACAATCAGGTAGAGGTATGTGGGCACTTCCTATTCGGTTTGTCCTCGCACTCCCAAGTGAACTCTGGCCTATGCTTGGCGTTCTAACAAACCTTCACTTACGGGGTGCGGATTCTGTCTAGTGCAGTTAACAATTTCCTACTGGTTCGTCTACAAAGTTAGGGTTCCCAATGGTTTCTATCAAGATGAGTGGGATACAAAGAGTGACGTCGGGCAACACTTATCAGTGTCTAAGAAGTGGATTGATCTGTGGTGAAACTTGTAGAATTTCCGAAAGTAGTAGTGATCTGACGAGGGTTGGACCAATCTTCGTAAAGAATCTCGGATGGTCCTAAGCTCTCGGAAGGGTAGAGCTTTTCAGTACTTAGAACATAGTGTACCTCTATGGCGAGATCATCACTGGCGTGATCGCCATTCCGAAGTTCCAACCGTTCTCTCATACTGGAAGTGTAGTCCTTCTGGTTGGTTCTTAGAAGGCTCGGGTTGTCCTTGGATTCGTGTTTCTACTATTGATTGGCTCTCCGAGGTTTTCTAGATCATCGGACGGGTTGCGTGTCTACGGGTATCAGTTTGCTGAAGAGTGTCTATCTCAATCTTGTTCAAAATGAACCTGCACTTCTGATTCTTGAGATATTTCTAACGGAAACCCTTAGGGCCGGGGAGATAGGGTTTCACCAGACGAGTGTTGGACTACCTCGGGAGGTGGTTCTACTATTTCTATGCGAGATAGTATTCGTGGAACACCTAGTAGCCCAATGAATCTACGGGACATGTTCTATTCTCCAATGTGTTGGTTTATTTTAGTGCGGAAAGCACGTGCTCTTGTATAACCCATCGACTAACACCTAGATTGGTGTCAAGTCTATAATCTCTCCGAGATCTGGGTTATAAGGCTTAACGCAACCTACTCTCGCACTTTATTCAAGTATTCTTGGCTGCGGAGGTTATCCTGTGGTTCTTCGAATTCTAGTGTTCGCTTCGGAGAATGCAGTCTATTGTCTACAGAGCGACGGTGACTTCCTCCATGCGAGAGGGGGAAGGGTCCTAGGCACTGCTCATCGGTACCGGGATGGACGAAGTTCCTGAGTAGTGCGAACATCTTCAGCAACTACTCTTCCGAAGGTCCTGAGTTTTCTCGGTCTAGGTCAAATCTAGTGGGTATAGGGTTCCATCACTCGGAACTTTGATCTCCTCATCCCCTCTTCTCAGAGGTAAATGTATCACAACTTCTGGATTTCCGGGATATCCGCTGAGATGCTTAACTCGGGGAAATTAAGCGAGAATGGATGGTCGTAGTCAATGTCCTTGACTCTTACGACTAAGATTTCTTTACCCACCGAGGGTGTAGCTACTATACTAGTCTAACCGGGATGACAACAAATTTTGGATTTGTAGTCATTTTAGTGGCTCAACCCGCAGGGGTTTTCTTGACTCTAGCTCCTATTCTATGGAATAGGATGAAGGGTCTTGCTATAAGGTTCATCGTAGAGCTCATACCGGGCTTAACCGCTAATACTTGGTGTATGCAAGTCGTATATAATTGAGGTCGGCAGGACGTTCAGTTGTGCGACTCCACCCCAGACCCATAACCCAACGAGGAACAGGGAGTAGGGAGGAAGCACACATCTTAAATCTTTTTGATCTCAATGATATACCACCCTTATGCATATACTCAGTTATAGTGGTCAGTCCCTTGATTCCTATTCTCTGGATTCACGAACCTGATTGCGAGGTGCGAAGGGGCTTTCCGGGGAATCTACGGAGTATGCTTCGGGTGGTTATCATCTTCTGGAAATACTTGCAGTGTCTTTCGCTTCGGTTTCTATCTGTCTAAGAAGGGTTGGTTAACAGCACGCGGTACCCCTCTCCTAGGTACTTCGGAAAGTTCGAGGTGAGAGAGACGGCTGATGGATCGCAATACGTATTATTAGTATTATTATTTTCAGGTTCGGAAGAACCTTTATTTGCCGAAATGGCTACGGAGAAAGTTCTTTTTACATAGCACTAAGGATTTACACATGGTTGCACGAAGACGAACCATAATTGATAGAGGCGTCGAAGTTGCCACACTTCGACTTGATACAGAATGAGGGTCGATAGAGTCGTGTGCCGAACGGGCACACGAGTTCTAGGCTTCTCAGGTTTCGTCCCGTGTATCACTGCCGTGGATACTTGGACCGATAGAGTCGATGTGAAACTATAGAGACTAGAGTACCTTTTGATGAATGGATTCTCACGAGGCATTTCTATAATCGCCTAACATATACTAGTCATGTATAATTAAGGTGGGGAGGACTGTTGACTGAGCAACTCCGCCCTAAATCCACAACCAAACGAGGAACAGGAAATGAGGCGGCATTCACTCACTCTAGGTCTATCCATCTTAATTATACATGGCCGTAACATATATATCTAGCCATTATAGTTTTACCTAATGAAATTTTAAATTTTATAACAGTGCTGCAACTTTCGCCTTAACGGGGAAGTATTTACATTTTGAATTAGCCTTTTAATGTTTTCGGTTAGTTATCTGAGATTGAGAGACGTACCAAAAATCTATCGGTTTCCTTGATGCTCCTCCCTAAGCAGGTGGAGTCAGACCCCTCCTGTGTCCTTGTCATTTCCTTCAGTTGGGCAGTCCCTTTTGAAGTGTCCAGTCTTACCACATAGACGGCAAACTGTATTGGTCGCCACATTGGTGGTTGATGTAATAAACTTAACCGGGGTTCTGCAGACGCGAGTAGTATGCCCCTTCATGTTGCACCTAGCACAATAGAGTTCCTGACATACACCATGATGGTGGTAGCTACATTTGCTGCGGTGGGGAAGGTTTCCTAGGTATGGTCTTCTTGAAGTCTGGATGGAGGGGCTAGCAGGGGTATTGACTGCCTCAGCTCGTTGCCCTTCGGAAGGTCCTTGAGCCGAGGTACTTCCCTCCTCGATCTTGAGTTTTCTCTTCAGTGGATTTACTTGAGGTTCTTGGGTGGCTGGGTATACAGAGGTTGGCTGCTGTTGTCCATTACTAGGATCGGAATTCCCGATAAGGCTCTTGCTAACATTGGCATTATTAGCATTCAGTTGAGCCATGACAGCTGCTACGGCTGCCGAGACTGCAGCTTGGAACGTAGCTTCATCGAATAGGAGAGTCGGTTTCTTGCCAGCGGATGGGTTACGCTTCCTCGGTGGCATGGTTTTCCCTACACAGAAAGGAACACAAGCTGGTGAGAGACGATGGTTAACCCTGGACGTATCAACCCTTACCATATTAGGCATATATTTTTCCCGTGCTTTGGATACTAGTTGTCAGAGTGTCGACCTACATCCCTATGATTTAGTCCGGGTATTCAAGGTAAGAGTATGAGTGTCGGAAAAAGCCATAAGATGGGAGTCGTTCCTACTAAGTTACCTTCATACTAGGAAAGGTTTCACTCTCAGGATTGGAAAGATTTGAGAATAGTTCGGAACGAAGACCGCAGGAAGAAAGGCTCATGAAGACTTATGGCTAAACATCCTCAATAGAGGTGTGGGGATCCGATCTAATCGTATTACTTGCAACGGGAAAAGACGTTTTACCTAACACATAGCGTGAGTAGTGTAATCACTAACTCACTAAATTTGTATTATTTTATGGGTGTATTAGCGTGATGAACACAAGGAAAAGACACTTCTCGGGTTCCATGTATTGGCTCCCTCTGTCTACCTCGTATCTTTGACCGGGACCTGCGTTGGTTTCCTTCGGGTAGTTACCTAGAGTTTTCTTCTTGTATGGACATATTGAATCTCTACACCGCCTTCTTCTGATCCCAACTTTGAGTGTCATCGCTTCAGGATGGATGACTGGAAATCTCGGAAGTTTAGGCGAATTTCCCACCGATGTCCCTAAAAGATATAGGCACTTGGTGATTTCAATAGTCTCGACCTAGTTCATTTATTTCCGAACTGGAAATCTTCTCAATGAACCTCTTCGGGGTCTGAATCAACTCTTCTGCCGAGTACTGAAGCGGATAGGGTTTTCTACAGGGTTCGTGCGAGAATGGAAATGTCTAAAGAATCCTTAGAGATTATTAACATTTCACTGGGTGATCCATATCGAGTCCTGCTACGATTACATAGGATATACAAATCATATATAGCTTAGATCCGATAGGCCTTCGAATATGTGATACTACTCTATATCCACATCCCAACGAGGAAAAGGAAGTAGAGCGAAACCACACATTCTTAGCCTATGGGATCCTTATTATATATAACTTTGGGAGTATACCCTCTGTAATTGTAGGTATATCAATAAGGATCTTTTTAGTTCTTCACACAAGGTTGTCTATGAATCCTAAAATACCCCTATGGTATTTTAATTTCTCGTTTGTGTCTTATCTTCTGAATATGATTCTGGGATTAATGTGAGTCTTTTAGTATTCCAAAATACTCACATAGTATTTTTAAACTTTATGTTTGGCTCTATCATTCCTAGTTGGTAAGTTTCAGACCTGTTGCAACACCACTATCACTCCCAAGAACACGTTCATGGCATCTCGAATAAATGTAGTTGATCAGGTTACATTTATTCCAGCTTACGATTACATAACTGCCCAGGTTTGACGGTAATGCTCAACATTCAATGACTTGTATTCTTGTTCTTCTTGTGATACTTGTGTTCGAGTGTTTAGATTTTGGATGTTCTTATACTTTGGTAAAATATGGTTATATTTTAAAGTACAATTCTTGGTCAGAGTGTTTTATCCCTATGTATTTATAGGTTGTATATCTTTTATGAATTGATATACTTAGCTCACTATAAACAATGCTCTGGTACCAGTCTGTCACACCCCAAAACCGGAACGGCGGAAACGTTCTGGGGTGGATGACGTCATGTCAAGTATCACAACATATGCAGTATAGTAATCAAAGTACTACAACCATTGCATTAATAGTAATAGTTTTACATAGTTTACATTTCATCGAAACATTACAGTAATACAAGTAATAATATAGGTGCAGCTTGGTACTAAACTGTCTTCACCAAAAGCTCCTGGGATGTACCTGTCTATTGCTGACCTAAGAATACAAGTTATTTGAAAGCGAGTATTAGCATTTTTATAAATTTTGGTGAGTTCATAAGTACTTAGTGTCATTTGTGTAACTTCGAAATAACTTTACAAAAGTAGTAGTTTTAGAGTCTACAGTGGATTAGAGTCCTTTCCAGAAAATCCTATATTTTCGTAATTAAAAGCAGACTTCTACCAAGACTTGACAGAGTTATGTTTGTAAAAAAATAATTTTCCCTTAAACACTATCATTATCAAAATACGGTGTTTGATTTTAAAGAAAGTAGGAAAATATCAGGGAAAATAACATATGCCTCAGCAGTGAAAACTGCTGACTAAGGCAAAAGGAATCATAGACTCCAGGAGAGTATCGAATGAACGACATGCCTAACTCAGTCTAACAAAAGGAGATACAGACCCCAGACAGTATCAAATGAAAGATACATCTAGTAAGGTCCAAAACAGTGAATACAGACCCCAGACAGTATCAAATGAAAGATACAGCTAGCAAGGTCTAAAAACAGTGTAATTTTAGGTGTGGATTTCCAGCATACAGTGTTAAACGTCGTTACCTTAAGGAAATGAATTATAAGGTAACATGGAGATACTCGTAACCATACTAATCGACACTAGAGTACTTGACGCCCTACAAGCGTCAGTGTGAATATGACATTTGTCACCCCTTGGCTTGGTAGGCCTTTGGACTGTAGCTAGCAGTCAGGGTGCGGGGTGTCAATCCCGTATAGATCTATACACACAATGTCCGTTCTCCCTACAAGAGACTCTGGTTACCAACTAGACAACGGAGAAGGTCGTGTCCTGAAGATGTATACCGAACAGTGAATTCTGATGTAAGTGCTGGACTAGCAGTAGAGACTCATAACTGAACTGATTGATGTAAACCCATATGTCTATACATGTATACATGTTATATAATTAATGATCAAACGACCTTCGGATGGGTATCCGATCCCACCAGACCACATCCAAACGAGGAAAAGGAAATAGGGCGGACTAGCCTTCCTAAGTCCTTTAAACATTATTTATATAATACTATACAAGTATAGGCATGCATTTAACGATGTGGAAGCATTTAACTAAGTAGAAGCGTGAACAAAGTAGAAGTGTTTCACAAAGTAGAAGCGTTTCTCGAAGTAAAAGTGTTAATAAAGTATAAGTGTTTACGAAGTAGTAGCATTAATAAAGTAGGAGCGGTTCGTGAAGTAGAAGCGGTAATAAAGTAGGAGCATTTACGAAGTAGTAGTATTAACAAAGTAGAAGCGTTTACGAAGTAGTAGTATTAACAAAGTAGAAGCGTTTACGAAGTAGTAGTATTTCTCGAAGTAGAAGCGTTTAACAAGTATAAGCGTATCACGAAGTAAAAGCGTTAACAAAGTAGTAGCATTTAACTAAGTAGGAGTATTAACTAAGTAGAAGTATAACGAACCAGTAGTATCTAACAAAGTAGGAGTATTAAAACATGGAAGAAAACCTTGATGAAAACTTTGGAAAACCTTTATACTTAAGAAAATCACGACTTGATATTCTTTTGTAAAATAAGTTTGAAAACCTTTAGAAATCCTTTGGAAACCTTTCATAAGCACATTTTGATAAAACAATATAAGTAAAGATTTGAACAAGTAAAGTCGTTTTGGAAAAACCATTTACAGTATCATACTTGGCAAAACAGTTGACAGTGTAATAAATCCTTGTGCATGCGGGTTATCAATCACATGTGATTGATATGATAACTGGCATGTTTAACTTGTATCCCCCCCCCATTAAAACATGTAAAAAAACATTTAAAAGGTTCATTAAGGGGTATGAACTCACCTGTTGTAAGTGGATCCGACGGAGGTGCCGGTTGGGTGTTCGGTGTCAAGTAAAGACTTGAACACACTTAGTCACCTATTAACATATGATAACATATGTTTACATACAATTAGTACATATAATACTAATTAAACACGTATATGCATCCTAAAGTGCAGAAAACACTTTGATTAAGTGCTAGGGGTGTCCCGGGTAACATCTAAGGGTGTGTATGGCTTGGATAGGGAGTTTACTCTTCAAGAGTAAACTCTTTATAGACTTCACGGCCCTAAGACCATACCCCCATGAGTTTACAGCCGTAAACTCATGGTGAGGGTGTTCTAGGATGCTAAATGGTCTTATCTCACTCATAGAATTAGGCTAGGTCCAAATATAATGCATATGAAGGGGTTTAAAGCTTTAAATGGACCATTTTAGGAGTTTCCGGTCGTAAGCTCCTATATGCATATTCTTTTTGTGTTTTAAGGTTTTAAATGGTAGGAAATAAAGTTCTGTGCATTTATCCAAGTCAAATGGGGGTGTTAGGGCATCATTTGGCCACCTTTTGGGAGTTTACGGCCCATGGACCAATTCTATGGGGGTTTACGGCCGTAAACTCCTATTTCCTTGGTTTAATTGATGTTTAATGTCTTTACTACAATAGGGGTTGTTTCTAGACATTTTTCCAAGGCCATAGGAGGTGTTTGAGGGCATTTCTAACACTTGAATTTGAGTTTACTCCCCATGAAGATGATTTTACGGCCCAAGCATGTTCTTGGGCAGTAAACTCAAGTTTACTCCCCAAAAGTTAAGTTCAAGGTGTTCTAAGTCCGTTCCCATAAGTCATTTAGCCATATCTAAGCTCTAAAGGTGGAATGGAAGGGTTTTAAGGCTCAAAAACCCTTTTTATGTGTGTTTACGGCCCAAGCATGTTCCAGGGCCGTAAACACATGAACATGGTCCTTTTCCATAGATTAAGCACGAATTTGAAGGCTAAGGATGCTAATCTATGAGTTAGGGAAGTTACCTTGATGAATTGGAGCCTTAATTTGATGATTTTGGACCTTAAGTTTGGATTAAGGAGAGTGGTTAGAGAGAGAGTGAAAAGGGTGGAAATGAAGTTTACTCTCCCTTATATAGGGTCTTGAGTTGGGGCTCAGTGGAAATTTACCCGATACTGCAGTTAAACGGGGCTTTTGGTCGCACCCGATTAAATGGTCGTATTTTGACTTGGTTGAAACTAAAATTTTTCAAGGGAATATTGGGGTGTTTCTAATTTGTCTCAACCCTTACAAAGTCAATATAAAAGTCCCAAATTAATTAACCTCTTCCAAAAGGTTAACGGACGATTTATAAAGCGAGACTATTTAACGGAACGAGGGGTTAAGAGTGACGGAATAAATTTCGGGTTATCACAGTGCTGCTTTCTTTGTTTTGTAAATTCTAATGGTGAAATAGCTAAATTTGGAACATAAATAGTTGTTGTCACATAAACTTCATAATAAAAAATATAACAACTTAATACCAAAAAGATGGAAGAATCACACCAAAGTCGGTTAAATTTGACTTTCCTTCAGAAGGATTAGACGTACTGTATGACTATAAACGTTTGTATATGTGATCGCTGTGATCTTTTAGCCACCCACGTTGTCTTAGGCTAAGCTAATTATTTCTATGTATGTTTTTAAACTTTTGTTTCTATATTGGTATTTAGTTTTTCAACGTATGATTGAAGAATCAAATGTTTATAATATTAAAGGTAGTTCAATGGCAATGAGACCATGTTTTGAAGTCTTACGTCATTAGCATGGTATATTTGGCTGAAGATCTTTATTTAGTATATTAATTCATTTCTATCCTAATTGAATATAAATTCTACGAAGAAAAGTATTCCTATAATGGTGTTGAGTATATCTTTGGAATATATCATCATCCAAGATTTTGCTTCTTATTTTCTAGATTTTTTTTTTTTTTTTTGTAGATTATGAATTGCTCCCTACCACCAATGCCAACCAAAAATGGATGTAACATGCTCTTCATATCATATGGAATACATGGTGTCAACATGTGAGAAGTAGCAATTGTATTCTTATGGAATCAATTAGCAGTATATTTTTTTAGAATGGATTAGCAATATATTCTATCAGAATGGATTAGCAACAATATTCTATTAGAATGTATTTGTGTGTTACCTAGATTTCAATGTTTTAATTTGATTTTTAATCCTTCTCAATTTTATCCCTTTTAGAATAAATGTAATTGTTAACCATTATTAGTCGTATTCTTTCAGAATAAATGTACTTTATGCTCATAGTTTTATTCTTTAAGAATGAATGTAATTACTAATTCTAAAATATTAAAATTTGTTTCATATAAAATTTGTATTCATTAAAAATTATTAATTTTGATAATATATGTTAATAGTATTCTGTCTGAATACAATGTTTTTTTCAAGATAATCATGAACACATTCTTTTAGAATGTCCGAATTAATATAATTATTATCAAGAAAAATCAGATTTTTAATGTTAAGAAAAATTCATTATTCCCTAATATCTGTAATTTTTCTTTTTTTAAATTTATGTTATTGGATTAAAATACCCTTACAATTAAATTAAATGGTATTTTTCAATTATCTTTAATTCAATAATATGTATTAATCACTTTCTTAAAATAACTAAAATGATTGGTCCACAATCAACCCTACATCTACACAATAGCTAGTTAAAATACGATAACCTAAGCATATATATATATATATATATATATATATATATATATATATATATATATATATATATATATATACACACACACACACGGTGCGTTTGACAAAACTAGTTGATATTTAGTAGTGTATAGCAAGTAGTTAGTTAAAAGCTATTAATTTTTATTTGTAATATGAGTGTATTAAAAATAGTCAGAATCTTTTCAAATATATAAAATTATATAAAATGACAATTGTTTTAAAAAGATAAACATATAAATATATTTTTAAGACAATTATGAAAATAATTAAAAACGCTTAATAATTTTTTTTAAACGAATGTTTTTGTTTAAATCTAGTTTATTTTGTTAAAAACTGAAAGTTAGAAATTCACAAAAGCTCGCTGCCAAACACTTCGATATTTAAATTTTTCATCGTCAAAACATAACAAAAACATCAATAAAAAGTACATTTTAAATTTCTAATCCATACCTATATTTAATGAACCGTTTAAATTAAAACAATAATGTAAAATCTTAGTTCTTGAATGAACTTGGCCATTTCAAAAGAAAGAACCAATATACTACACACAAAGAGTGTCTTTAATGGAAATTAGCACTGTGATGCCTAGAACTTTTGGCAACGTATATAGAGTGTATGTATTCGTTGAATCCGGAGTAGATAATGTGCAAAGGAACAGATGAAGAAAGATTGTCGTTCAAGTGAACAGACCATTTAAAAGCCAACATCTCACTCTATTGAAAGTACGTACGCGATGCTACATCTGTCACTAAACAAAGAAAAACGAAATGAAGGATATGATTAAAATCACTATCCGTCAAGAATATTATCTCCCACCATTAAATGTTGATATGTTTCCGGTTAAATTCCGATGAGGATCAATCATTAACTCAAATACTTTCAAGCAACATTATTAAAAATTCGTCCTTGAACATCATGATTATGTTTAGAAGATAAGGCTAAAAGGAAATATATAAAACGGTTGATCACCAAAATAACTACAAACTAGCATTTAACTCGTTGTCAAATCGGACGTGTTTTTGTTTGACACGAAACGACACGACAAGGTTTTGTGTATTACGAACACGACACAACATGATGTCGTGCTTTTTTCACTAACACGAAACGAACCAATTAAAATACGAAAACACGACATGACACGACAAAGATAATATTACATAATTATTAGTTTATTTAATTCACATTTAATCATATATAACACGCTAAAAATGACGAACACGACAAACACATACTCAATCGTGTCAATTTCGTGTGGATTTATAAACACGATACGACACGACATCGTGTTTTTTAAACTTGACACGAACACGAATACAAATTTTGATTTCGTCCCGATTTCGTTTCGTGTCGTGTATTTTTGTCATGTCGTGTCATAAATTGACACCCCTGTGTATTGTCACGGAAAATTCGTTTGCAATTTATAAAAACAAAAATTATAAAAAGAAATTATGTAAGGGGTCAAACATGTAACTTTAATGCACATGATAACTGATTTGCAATTTGTATATATAATGTAATCTACACATATAACAAGAGAAACGATATCAAAAAAGTATCAAAATAAAGTTTCGTTCAAAATAATTATGTATGGAGTAGATGGACGAAAATAAGGCTTAAAAGTGTGTCTTAAAGAATTCAATAACAAAAAAATGTGCAAGGGACCAAAAACATAACCTTAAAATATGGTAAGGTACTAAAATCATAATTTATAAAATACAAATAATTTAACTCTAAAATTATGAAGGATAAAATTGTTAGATCAAAATGTCTTAAATTATACTTACTCCCTCCGAAAATTATTATCTACAAACAAAAGACAAACAGATTAAGAAAATAATAATTATCATTAACTTTATTAAATGAAACGAGTGTCTTACCCTCCTGTTGCATTTAGTTCTATTGTAATTGCATTTAATTACATTATAGTTTAACTAATAAATACAGTATTTTGGTAAATGATGTATTTATTTTTAGAGGTATGCTGTTATTTTGGGACAAACCAAAAAAAAAACATGGACTATTAATATAAGAATGAGAGAGTAAATATGAGAATCTGCTATGACCAGAAGCAAAATCTTTATTTTCATAAAGACTATTCTTTCGCTTCTTTATTTAATGTGTTCTGATTTAAACGACTTTTAGATTGAAAATGTTTTTTAATTTGAAAATAATAATACGAGGTGAATACACTCAAAAACTTATCCTTTTATGGAAGTAATATTTTCACTTAATAATTTGATCCATACACATGAGGTACAACACCTTTGCAACTATCCTACAAGTTATTAAAACATACATTTCAAAGATGAATCAATTTATTAAGTAGAAATATTACTTCCCTTCCCATATATATATATATATATATATATATATATATATATATATATATATATATATATATATATATATATATATATATATATATATGTATATAAAGAGAGAGAGAGAGAGATAGGTTCATGTATTGTAACTATTTATTTTGTGGATGTAGGAATCAATATAGGTCAATGATTTCAAAAGCATAATTAAAGATATAATAATAATCTTAAGTTTAACTGCTAATATTTATTAATTAAATAAAATATTAATCCCCTTAATTATGGATAGTTGTCTTATTATTCTCCTTAACCCTATTTATCTTCTTCTCTTTTCTTTAGAAACGTCGAGCGTCCCTGTTCTTTCCATCGTGTCACCGTCATCGTCCTTATCACATCATTCGTTCTTTCTACGAATCAATCCTCGTATAGAATAAAGAATAGGTGATTAGATCGTCACAAAAGAAAATAATGTAGGTTTTTCTTACTATATCATATTTTTGTTTTGCTTCTTCTAGTTTTTTGAAATTCTCATTCAACATACCTTCATTCTATTCATATCCGGTTGATTCCTTCATCTTATTCATATCCAATTTTGCTTGTTGCATGGTACCGATTTCTTTGTTTTGTAAATTTTAATGGTGAAATAGCCAAATTTAACATCATAATAAAAAATATAACTTAATACTAAAAATATGGGAAAGTCACACCAAATTCGTTTAAGTTTGACTTTTATTCATAATGAATAGATGTATTGTATGACTATAAATGTTTGTATATGCGATCGTTATGATTTTTTAGCCACCCACGTTGTCTTAGGCTAAGCTAATTATTTCTATGTATGTTTTTAAAATTTTATTTTTGTATGTGTATTTTGTTTTTCAATATATGATTGAAGAATCAAATGTTCATAATATTAAGACAAAACTTCAAAAATCGTACTTGTGGTTTTCGAAAATATCAAATTTAGTCCCTAAGTTCAAAAAACCTCATGGATCATCCCTGTGGTTTCAAAACTTTTAACATTTGGTCCTTCCGGTTAACTCTGTTACCATTTAGCCGTTAAGTCAGAGGCATTTTTGTCATTTCACTACACAGAGACTATTTATGAGGTTTTCAATTAATTTGTTTTTTAAAAATAAATAAATAAATAATATTTAATATGCAAGGGTCCCACCCACCCCTCTCTGTCCCTCTCTCTCTCTCTCTCTCTCTCTCTCTCTCTCTCTCTCTCTCTCTCTCTCTCTCTCTCTCTCCAAAGAGCGTGGTTGCTAGGTACTTCCTTTTCAATTGTTTCCCTTCAAAACCCAAACCACCATACGCCCCTCCCATTTGCTTCGTTCTGGCATTCAATCGATCACCGACACAGAGAACCCTTCCTTTGTTCTTATTTATCCTCGTCAATTGTATACCTCCACCATCGATTTTCTGAGAAAAAAATGGATGCTGCTTCAACCCTAATCACATTCCAAGATTCGTAGGTATCCATATTGACGCCACCTTGATACAACCAGCGCTCGGGGAGTTTGTCTCCAACGAAGATGGTGGTGGTGATTATCGGGGTGGTGGAGTATCTTATGACGTGATGTGATGTGACAGGTAGGCCAGGCGGAGGCTTTGTCTTTTGATGCGGAGGGGAGAGATGGGGGAGAACAAGGGAGATAATGAGGTTTTAGATGAGAAATACGTTGAAGAATTCAATCTACAAAACCCCTTTCGTTTTCTTCAAATAAGTTCATTGCCTACTGTTCCCTCAATTTGTTGGGTTCCAAAATGAAAAATATGTTATGATGGTTATAAAATCAAAATCCTAGGAATGCAATGTTTGTATTTTGCTAGATTTCAAGATCAATTTTGATTTCTTCCATAAATATGTGTTTTGTTGGTTTTAAAATTGAAATCCCAGCAACTCAACATTCAGTTTAAGTGACTATGGTTTGCTTTTTTGTTCTCACCGATTGAAATCACCAGTGGCAAAATGGTCAAAAGTTTAATCTACTGCCTCTGTTGTTTACCCTATTGAAGGATAGCAATTGAATCTCATTAAACACTGCATCTTGATGATTAAAAACTCTGGAGTTTTCCAACGAGAGCATATAACTATACAACACAAGGCTCCCAACAATTCTACTTTCAGACCCCTGTTTGGAGAAGTATAGAATATTCTCGCCATCTCAGAGATTGAAGATGATGGTTTCGACACTAGCTTACACTATTAACAAAACCAATTCCAGACCATATAACTAAACCTAGTTTCTGATCTCTTGCTAAACTCAAAGTATCTCAATGTTGTAGAAAAGAAAAGAAATAGGATGAAGAAAAGAAAAGGAAGAAGAAACACGAAGAAGACAAAAATCAAGAGGAAGAAAAGGGGTGTTGTGGTGGGTTAGTGTTTTTATTTCTTTATTTTTTTTTTATTTGAGAGAAAGGGGGGTGGGTGGGACCCTTGCATATTAAATATTATTTATTTATTTATTTTTAAAAAACAAAGTAATTGAAAACCTCATAAATGGTCCTTGTGTAGATAAATGAAAAAAAAAATGCCCCTAACTTAACGGCTAAATGGTAACAGAGTTAGCCGGAAGGACCAACTGTTAAAAGTTATGAAACCACAGGGACGATCCGTGAGGTTTTTTGAACTTAGGGACTAAACTTGATATTTTCGAAAACCACAAGGACCAGTTTTGAAATTTTGTGTAATATTTAAGGTAATTCAATGGCAATGAGAGCATGTTTTGAAGTCTTACGTCATTGGCATGGTATATTTGGCTGAAGAGCTTTCTTTTAGCATATTAATTTGTTTCTATCTTAATTGAACATAAATTATGCAAAGAAAAGTATTCCTATAATAGTAGTGAGTATGTCTTCGGAATATATCATCATCCAAGATTTTGCTTCTTATTTTATGGATTTATTTTTCTTTTTGTGGATTATGTATTGCTCCCCACCACTGAGGCCAACAAAAAATGGATGTAACATGATGGGAATACATAGTGTCAACGTGTGAGAAGTAGCAATTTTATTCTTATGGAATCAGAATCGGAATCGATTAGCAATATATTTTTTTAGAATAGATATTTTGTCAGAATAGATTAACAATAATATTCTCTCAGAATGTATTTGTGTTTTACTTAGATCTCGATGTTTTTATTTGATTTTTAATCATTCTCAATTTTATTCATTTTAGAATAAATATAATTATTAACCATTATTTGTCGTATTCTTTCAAAATGAATATAATTTATATTCATAGTATTATTCTTTAAGAATGAATGTACTGATTCTAAAATATTCAAATTTGTTTTATATAAAATCTATATTCATTAAAAATTAGTAATTTTGATGATATATGATATGTGCATATTTAGTTCATATTAAGTATAGGTTTTTATTCATTTATTAGCTAAATTATTACATTTCATGGACAAAAGGTACTTAAAAGTGTTTGAATTATATTTTCAGTCCAAAAGTGAAGCTCGGAAGCAAAAGGAAGCAGGAGAAGCGGTTGAGAGCTTGAGAATGGAACAAAGAAGAAAAACACTAAAAACAACACCTACTCAGCGAGTAGGGTCGACTACTCGGCGAGTCCAAGTGAATATTCGAGAAGATAAAGACTCGAAGACCCAGAGACTTATCGCATACGGGAACTGAGAGATGGACACGACGAGTCGGCACCTGACTCGACGAATCGTTTCGCATATATAAAGATAACTTCTCAGGTCGACAAGGGGGGATTCTGGAACCATTCTGGAGAGGTTAGCTGCGATTGAAAAGTCAGAAAAACCCTAGAGGACAAAGATACAAGCTAGAATCCAATTCCAAAGAAGATATGAGGCAAATTTCATCATTCTACTTAATCTTTTGTTTTTCATTATGGTTAAACAATTAGAATTTGTTTGTTTGTTGTTATTTACTTCAATCATGAGCTAAAACTCTTAAACTTCTGTTTGGGGATACAAAATTGATACTATGGTTTGATTATCGGTAGGGTTAATTCAATGTTGGTGATTTTTGCTATTTTAGCTTGCTAAAGAACCTTGTGTGTGAATGATAATTAATTTTCTGTTAATAGGAAGGTAATTGAATAGCATGAACATCTCTTGATTATCAACCTCATATGCTATGTGACCACTTTGTCATATGTCTAGGATCAATGAACATGAAACTAGAATTAATAAGAAAATTGAGTAAATTCATGTGTGAGCTTGTGTGATGACCATCAAAAAGAAGTTAATTAAATGACCAAATTAGTTAACTATTGCAAGTCTAAATTAACCTGAATAATTAATCTAGTGAATTTAATTAAATTAGACAACTGATCACTGTTTAAGTTAGTTTATTTGCTAAGGATTAGTGTAGTGAACGAGAATCTAATCACTTGAATCGGTAACCAACAATAGAGTTAATCCATTGCACCATTACCTTGAAATCAACCATAGGATCAATTGAGTTGAACTAAACAGAAGTTCCTTTCCATTATTGAATCTAGTTAATTCTTTGTTTTTCTAGTTTTTAGATTAAGTAATAATTAGTAAGTTTCTAGTCTTGTAAAACTAGAGAAAACCTCCTGCTTATTAATTAATTTAGATAAAATTAGTTTTTAGTTTTAATTTACCGTTTCCTGTGTTCGATACCCTACTTATTTAACTATACCACAATTGATAGGTCCACTGCCTTTGTGTGTTTATTTTATAATTAAAAGTAGGTTTAAAACTAAGTGACTTTGCACACATCAAGTTTTTGGCGCCGTTGCCGGGGAACGGTTCTAAAATTAACGTTAAATTCTAATTTAATCGATCCTTTGTGTGGGATTTATCTTACACAAAGTTAATTAAAAGGTAATTTAGTAAGTAGTATAAGTTTTAATAAAAATCCGTTTTTAAAAGTAACTAGAAAATTTTTCTGTTTTTGCCTTGAACTCGCCGAGTGCACTCGTGCCGACTCGGCGAGTACATCGTTGTTTACAGTTTTAATTTTTTATTTTATTTTTGTTCTTTTTACGCGTCTTTTGTTTTGATTACAGTTGTTTCATGACCCGAAGATTTGATACACCTCTGGTCCCTCCTCTTGAAGACCCGGAATCCACACTAAGGAGGAGCAAAGGCAAAACCGTTGGAGAATCCGCTTCTTCAAAGAACTCGCCGCTCAAAAACCTCTAGTCCATTTTCAGCAAGAAGAGGAGCAGCAAATCAGGAGCATCCAGTGCCTCTTTGAAAATCGGAGACCCGATTTAAGAAGACACTGAGTACGAGACCGAGGAAGAAGAAGAACCCACATACGAGCACGAATCCGAGTTTGAAGACGATTTAGCTATCACTATGGCTAATATCGATGAAGTCCCCATGGGGGAATGGAAGAAGAGGATGCGCGATGACACCGGCCCGGGACTTGTGCAGCCCGCAATTCCCGTAACCGCTACTTTCGAACTAAAGGGCCATATTCTCGCTCAACTCAAGGAGATTCCTTTTTATGGGAAGGACCACGAAGACGCCTACAAGCACTTGGATGAAGTAAATGATGTGGCTGACTACTTCAATGTACTGAATGTTCCACGCGAGACCCAACTTCTTTGCATGCTTCCAGTCACGTTCAAGGGTGCTGCAAAGGATTGGCTCAAGTCACTTCCTCTTGGATCGGTCACCACATGGGCCAAGATGAAAGAAGAGTTCATAGACCACTTTTGCCCGCCCTCTAAATAGCCAAGCTAAAGAAAGCCATAGCCAACTTCGAGCAACAACCCGGAGAATCTCTTTATGAAGCTTGGGAAAGGTACAAAGGTCTTCTTAGAAATTGCCCACACCATGACCTCAATAGCCAACAAGAGGTCTCCATCTTTTATGATGGAGTCAATGTCACCACAAGGCAATTGCTCGATTCACAAGGCCCGCTCACGAAGAAGGCGCCCCCGGTAATCAAGGAATTAATTAAAGAATTCTCTAAGCATTCTAGAGAATACCACAATCCAAGAAACGAAGTAAATCGAGGGGTAGTGAACTCGGCAAATGATAGCATGGCAGCGGTAATAGCTAAGCTCGATAGCCTAGATAGAAGGATGACAAAAATGGATCAAACAATCCATGCTATTCGAGTTGGATGTGAGAATTGTAGAGGGCCCCATCTCACAAAAGATTGTGATTTGGATGAAAATGGAAACAAGAAAGATCAAGTGTTCTACTCAAGCGGCGATCAATACGACGAGAATTGGCGGAAACCGAAGAAGGAATGGCTCCCATACGAAGAATACAAGAAGGCTAAGGAGGAGAAATACAAGCAGAAGGAGAGGGGATTTTATCAAAAGGAAGAACCGGTAATGGAAAAGAAAGCTGATTTAGAAGAATTGTTCACTAGATTCATAGCCGCGTCCGAAAAGAGACACAATGATCACGATGTTGCAATACACGAGACCAGAAATATGCTAAGGAATCAGCAGACATCCATTCTCAACATTGAGAAACAGCTGGGACAACTTGCACATCAAGTGAACGAAAGAAGACCAGGTCAACTTCCAAGTAACACCGAAAACAATCCGAGAATGGAGAATCTGAGTGTAGTAACTTCCAGCGATGAAGAAATTTTCACACATGCCCAGAGGATCTCCAATAGTAAGACAGAAAAGGCAGAAGAGTCGGCTCCAGCTAAGCCCGACCAGACTCGCCGAGTCCCTCTAATGGACTCGACGAGTCCATGCGTTAATAACAAAACTGTCATTCCCTTAAAGCCATATAATCCCCCTTTGCCATTCCCAATCAGAGCCATGCCTGTTGAAAAAGTTGAAACTTATAGAGCTTTTATGGAGCATGTTAAATCCCTACAAGTCAATGTGCCATTTGTAGAAACGATGCTTAAAACGCCCAAGTACTTCAACTTACTAAAGGGGCTCTTTGTTGCTAGGAAAGATTTAGCTGAAGTCGCAGAAATAATATTGAGTGAGTTACCCGAAAAGAAGGGCGATCCGGGGAGTATCATAATTCTGTGCCAATTTGGAAATGCACTTGTCACTCAAGCGTTGACCGACTCGGGTGCAAGCATTAACCTGATGCCTTTCTCTTTCTTCAAGAAACTGAATTTACTGGAGCCAAGGCTGGTAAACATGAAGATCCATTTGGCAGACAAGACAACAATTCATCCAAGAGGCGTTTGTGAGGATCTTCTTATTAAAGTCAACAAGTTCATATTTACAGTAGACTTTGTGGTGCTTGATATGGAAGAAGACCCCGAAATTCTGACTATTTTAGGGAGGTCATTTTTAAACACCGCATGTACTTTAATTGATTTATGTGAGTCTACACTAACGTTAAGGGTAGGAGACGAGTCAACAATATTTAGAGCTTTACCAGAGATCAAGCAAGAAGCGGAAGGAAAAGAAGAGATCTCATTTATCAATTTGGATGATGAGATACTACAAAAAGAACTTGCACTTTTGCAAGAAGAAGATTCAAGCAAGTTTTTGCTACCTTCTGGAGGTAATGGAGATTTTGACAAAGACTTGGAAGAGATAGAAAAGCTATTAAAAGGAGCCGACTCAGAAAATACAGTGGAAATGGTGAAATGCGATCCGACTCGCCGAGTCACTTTCCTAGACTCGACGAGTCCAGTCGAAATTGCCAACAACTTGGACGACTTAGATGTGCTTGTTGCTAGTTCTCTGCATGTGCTGGGCATGGATGTTTTTCCTCATTCGTTAGAAGAACAAACAGCAGATAGAGAAATGGATACTGAAGTTCAACACGTTCATATAGCATGTCTTGATGCAATTCTTCTTGAAGATGAGGTAAGCACTGAAAAAGAGGAGAAGGCAAGGGATAGGAGAGTTGATGCTGATCAACCTTTCATTACCAAACCTAGAGCACGAACTTTCACAAAATATGAAGTAATTAAGTTTGAGGAAAAGGAGATGCAAGCGAAGGTGAAAAAGAATGGGGTGAAGAAGAAAAAGAGGAGAAGGGAATTTCAAGCAGCCGAGGATGATGCTATAAGAAAAAAGAAAGAAGACTTAAAACGGGCTTACAAAAAGAAGATTCACGCTTACAAGACAAACTACAAACCACAAAAGATTAGGCGTGCGTTCCCGATGCTGGAAGATGACGAGACGTAGATGGGAAGGAGTCCAGCTAACGACTCCTTAAAAAGAAGCGCTTGGCGGGAGGCAACCCGTTATTTAGAGTTTGCTTTCTTTTATCTTTTTAGTTTTGTTTAATTTTCGTTTTTAGGAATTTAATCTTCCAAATCGTCGGACATGTGTGCTTGAGAGTGCGTATGGACTAAGTGTGGGGTGGATTAAAATTTTCTTTTCTAAATAAATGGCAAAATTATTTAATTTTTGAATTGTTTGCAAGAGACTCGCTGAGTCTGACCATGACTCGACGAGTCCATTTAGATTTCAGAAAAGGATAAAATCGCGACCAGACTCGCCGATTCTGCCTACGACTCGACGAATCTGTTTTATTTACAGAAAAAAATAATAATAATCATTTTGTTACAACCGGTAACAAGGGTTTTTAACCCTAACGAAATCAGTTTTTTCCCTTCACTCGCCGTGCGCCTCCACTTTGGTTCTCTCTCAAGCATTCATCAACTTCTTCAATTTTTCTTCAAGATTATCGATTTCTGTCACGAAAGGTAACTAATTTCCTCCTTTATTCTGTTAAAGCAATGATTTTTAGATGATCTAGGTTGCCAATTTCATAGAATACCCGATTTTGAAGTATAGTGAATTTCTAGGGTTTTGATTTTATAGCAATTATGTTGTTTTGATGGTCATTTATCCTTTAATACATCTTAGGAACATCCCTGGACAAAACCCTTGAAGTAATTTTGAGATTTTGTGGTTGAATTTTGACAGACTCGCCGACTGGCTCGTATAGTTCTTGCGACTCGTCGAGTCGTTCATGGACTCGACGAGTCCAGTCGGGGACCCAGGCATGATCTATTTTGATGATTTTCTATGTTTTCTGGGTTTTGTGTTCTTTGTTTTGTAGGGACAATGTTTCACAGGGGTCAAAGTTCTAGTGGACGCCAAGGAGATTTTCCTTGGTTGAATTTTCCTCAAATCGAATCAGCTTCAACCATGACGAAATGGAAGAAGAAGTTAGCTGAAGTTAGAAAGAAGGAGATCTACGTGCCAAACAGAGTTGATTGGGATTGGTTGCAGAGTGTGCGGTATGAAGAGGAGTTGGCTCCTTATCTTTTAAAGGAGTTTAATTACGAGGGGGAGACGATGGTTTGCGACGGGTGGAGCCGGGTCTTTAGAATTCAAGAGTCGGTGTACCAGGAGCTTTGCCTAGAATTTTTCTCCACGGTATCTTTTCATGGAGGAGATGATTGTTCTCACCCGACGAGTGTCAGTTTTTGCCTTGGGGGCGAGTTTCATCAGTGCTCCGTTGTTGACCTTTCTTGTCGGATGGGTATTTATGACCGGCCATTGGTCTCGACTACTATTTTTCGCACCCTTATGGAACGCTCTCACAAGGTGTTCCCTGATGGTGTGACGAGTACGGGTTGGTGGAACACGATCGCCAACAAGTTGTACATTCGAAAGTCGGCCCAAGAGGGAAGTATTCGGTCGCCCACGCACCGTCTCATTCACCGCCTTATCTCCACTACCATCAACCAACGAAAGGATGATGACAAGGTTTCTAACCTTGATGTCTTTTATATGGAGCATTATCACACCAGACACTTTTTGCAACATTCTGTGGTGTTTGGCTTCCTATTTGGCGGAGGGTGCGGTCAAGGATCGCAAGACATCAAAAATTAATGGTGGTATGTTCGTCACCCGGCTAGCCAACTCGTTTGGATTGATGACCCATGATGCGTGGAATTTGATGACAGTGATTCCTACCCCTCCATTTAATCCCATTCTTTTTCGGAGGGCTAGGATTATTGAGGACTATGGTGGTGGTCATTATGTTATCCCGCATGATGATTTAGTGGTTGGTCCCGAGGCGCCGGGAAGGAGGGTTAGACCGAGGAGAGAGCGAGATGTGGAGGAGGAACCGCCGGTAATTCCGGTGGATAATGAGGAAGTGCCGATGGATTGGTATAATATTGAGATGAGGAGAATGCAAGATCAAATGGCAAGGAGTCTCAATTTTAGCAACCAATCCCACATTCGACTTTTTGACCACTTCCATATTCCGCATATCGATGGTGGTAACTTCTCATATATTCCATCTTGGGATGAGGTGATCAATGCAAGAAGGAGTGGCGCTAGTGGAAGTGGAGCTGCACAGAACCATGATGATGAGGAGGAGGATTAGTTCTTTATGTTTTTATTGAACAATTTTTATTTTGTTTTTATTTGGTGTGTTTTGGGATTTGTTAAGACTTTTACTTTTATGCTTGATGTTTGATTGCCTTGATGATTTTCAGAATTGGATTAGGAATGCTTGCAAAGAAGGGTTTAGAGTTGTAGAGAAAAGAGAGTTATAAAGAGTGAAAGAGAGTCAAGAAAGGGCGGCGTTAGAGTCAAGGTGTCGAGTCCGGTCCTTAGGGACATGAGCAAATGAGTCTAGAACGGTCTACTCGTCGAGTGCACTTAGCTGACTCGACGAGTCGCCTTGTATTCTTGCATATTCGAAGCTTTCTGCGACTATACTCGACGAGTCGCATATATGACTCGACGAGTCACTCATTTTTATACCAAGATGACTGCTGATTTGATGCTGCTGAGTGTACCACTTGACCATTTATTCTTCCATATCGATTCCTGAAGATTTTACACTGTTTTTCCTGCCTATTTGGAGCTGCCACATGTGATTTGATGCCCGAGCTGTGGATAAGTTATTTCCATGTCTAAAGTCAAATGAAGATGGAGCTGAAAAGAAGAGTTATCAACCTATCGACTGCTACCCCAGGGGAGTTTGTTCCAGTTTCCTCTATATTTGCATTTTTATTTTGCATAATATACAATGAGGACATTGCATAAAATAAGTGTGGGGTAGGGGGTTGGTCACATATTAGAAAATTTAGAGTCTTAATTTAGGCTAATTTTAAAAAATTGTTGCATACCAAAAATATTACTTAGGGATTAATTTAGAAAATTTTGGTAAAAGCAAATTAGGATTCCATGTTAGAGTTATGTTGATAATTGCATGAAGACCCAAATGTTTAGTTGAGCCTATATACGTTCTAGTGCATTTGTGGCTTCGTTATTCTAGTGAAATCATGAGACAAAAACACGACCTTGCTCAGCCCGAGGGATGCAATATGTTTAGCATCGTGTACCAGAAATGTATCCAGGAATATTATTATCGTTAGCCAATAAAGGTTGAGGTTGAGCGCCCCTGCTTAAGCATGTAGGGTTTTGAGTGAAAAAAGAGAGGTACATGTAAAAAAAAGAGAGAATTACAAGAAAAGTTTGAAGACTTTTGGAGCAAACAAAGTAAAGATCAAAAGATCAAAATTCTGAAGAAATTCAAAAGTTGAAGATACCAAAAATCAAACAACAAAGGTGGTGAATTCAAAGAAATCAAAGATCAAATTATCAAGGAAGTGAAGAATTCGAAAGAGCTCCATAGTGGTATCATAAATTGTAATTCTAGATTATGTATGCTTGGGTTTCTCAACTAAAAATACCTTGAGGGTAGGAGGTTTTTTGCGGATGGATTCGGAGGGATGCATAAAATGAGCATAGTTCGGGGTGAGTGGGCGAATGTTTACGAGGATTGTGAGTATTTGGATTATGAGGGTTATTAGGAAAATTTTAGACACAAATGCATGCGTTACGGTCTTGGCATAATGGATGGGTTAGATTGGAGTTGTCATATGTGATTCTAATGTTTTAAAATTCAGTTTTGCTTGGAGGCAAGCAAAAGTCAAGTGTGGGGTATTTTGATATGTGCATATTTAGTTCATATTAAGTATAGATTTTTATTCATTTATTAGCTAAATTATTACATTTCATGGACAAAAGGTACTTAAAAGTGTTTGAATTATATTTTCAGTCCAAAAATGAAGCTCGGAAGCAAAAGGAAGCAGGAGAAGCGGTTGAGAGCTCGAGAATGGAACAAAGAAGAAAAACACTAAAAACAACACCTACTCGGCGAGTAGGGTCAACTACTCGGCGAGTCCAAGCGAATATTCGAGAAGATAAAGACTCGAAGACCCAGAGACTTATCGCATACGGGGACTGAGAGATGGACTTGACGAGTCGGCACCTGACTCGACGAGTCGTTTCGCATATATAAAGATAACTTCTCAGGTCGACAAGGGGGGATTCTGGAACCATTCTGGAGAGGTTAGCTGCGATTGAAAAGTCAGAAAAAACCCTAGAGGACAAAGATACAATCTAGAATCCAATTCCAAAGAAGATTTGAGGCAAATTTCATCATTCTACTTAATCTTTTGTTTTTCATTATGGTTAAACAATTAGAATTTGTTTGTTTGCTGTTATTTACTTCAATCATGAGCTAAAACTCTTAAACTTCTGTTTGGGGATACAAAATTGATACTATGGTTTGATTATTGGTAGGATTAATTCAATGTTGGTGATTTTTGTTATTTTAGCTTGCTAAAGAACCTTGTGTGTGAATGATAATTAATTTTCTATTAATAGGAAGGTAATTGAATAGCATGAACATCTCTTGATTATCAACCTCATATGCTATGTGACCACTTTGTCATATGTCTACGATTAATGAACATGAAACTAGAATTAATAAGAAAATTAAGTAAATTCATGTGTGAGCTTGTGTGATGACCATCAACAAGAAGTTAATTAAAGGACCAAATTAGTTAACTATTGCAAGTCTAAATTAACCTGAATAATTAATCTAGTGAATTTAATTAAATTAGACAACTGATCACTGTTTAAGTTAGTTTATTTTCTAAGGATTAGTGTAGTGAACGAGAATCTAATCACTTGAATCGGTAACCAACAATAGAGTTAATCCATTGCACCATTACCTTGAAATCAACCATAGGATCAATTGAGTTGAACTAAACAGAAGTTCCTTTCCATTATTGAATCTAGTTAATTCTTTGTTTTTCTAGTTTTTAGATTAAGTAATAATTAGTAAGTTTCTAGTCTTGTAAAACTAGAGAAAACCTCCTGCTTATTAATTAATTTAGATAAAATTAGTTTTTAGTTTTAATTTACCGTTTCCTGTGTTCGATACCCTACTTATTTAACTATACCACAATTGATAGGTTCACTGCCTTTGTGTGTTTATTTTATAATTAAAAGGAGGTTTAAAACTAAGTGAGTTTGCACACATCAATATATGTTCATAATATTCTGTCAATATACAATGTTTTTTTTCAAGATAATCATGAAGACATTATTTTATAATGTCCCAATTAATATAATTATTATCAAGAAAAATCAGATTTATAAAGTTAAGAAAATTAATTATTCCCTAAAATCTGCAATTTTCCTTTTTTAAATTTATGTTATTTGACTAAAATACCTTTACAATGAAATTAAATGGTATTTTTCAATTATCTTTAATTCAATAATATATATTAATCATTTTCTTAAAATAACTAAAATGATTGGTTCAGAATCTGTAATGTCTGGCTTTTCAGGTAAATTCCTTATTCATTTAGTGTTTACTAGTGGGGTACCCGCGCAATGCTGCGAGTGAATATTCATTTCATACCAAAGAATGGTTTTTTTACGACGTTTGAATACATTGTTTATATAATGTTAATACTACTAAATAACAATAATTCTTTACTTTTTTATGCTGTTTAGTATTACTTCATTTTTATTTTTTATTTTTTATTTTTTTTTTTACTATTTTACTTTGTATCAGCAAGCTATTCACGAATTATCATGATCAGATATAGTTGTGAAATCTTAGATTTTATATATATATATATATATATATATATATATATATATATATATATATATATATATATATATATGGAAGAGTTATATGAAAAATGAATGATTAGGGCAACACATATTTGAACCAATGAAAACATGACAACACATCACTTTCACAATAACTTCCACAATAGATTACTTGTGAAGAAAGAAATGGACACGTGTCATTTGATTATTGGTTCCAGTAGATGTTGCCCTAGTTATTTGTTTTCCATAGAACTCATTCCTATATATATATATATATATATATATATATATATATATATATATATATATATATATATATATATATATATAATCATGTTATTAGTAGTAATAGAATAGAAACACAAACATTTACCATGAAAAGAATGTGTTTTCAATTCGTAGATACGATTACATTTGACATCTTTTATGAAGTACATGTGCAACAAAATACATTAAAATTCTCTGATGAGCAACTTTCACCATTTACTGTTCTCAACTAATTATAGATATAAAGAACCCACATAAAATATAAAGAACTACTTGAAAGAAATTGATGTTTTTCAATGCTTCAAGTTCAAGTTGATCATACTATTCTAAATAAGAAGCTAGTTATAAAACTCTTTTTCATCATAAAATTTTAAACCGATTAAAATATGAAATTAAAGCAATAAATATGGATAAATATACGTTATAAGAAAAAAGCTATTTTAACCATTCAAAGCAACTTTTCCCCATGTAATTCTGAAAAAGAAATGGTTTCAGACACAACACCACCATCTTAATGCTTAGACTACATCCTTGTTTAAACCATGAATAGGCATTAAATATTTGTAGAAAAAGGCATCAAAGCTTACCTCAACCTTGAACTTTTTTTTAACTGTTTTAGAATTTTGACATCTTTGTTGTACCTATCAACCTATGAAAAAAAGGCATATGTATAAAAATGCGTTAAACGTGTAAAATTTGTCATGGATTTCTTAGGGGATATGATTGCAACAATAGATTTGCACTAAAATGATCATGACATACCCGGCTAAAACTATTCTCTTCGTATTAACCAAATAACTGACAATACAACTCTTACAACAAATGGTAATCCGTAGCCTTTGAACCCCTACAATATTAAACACAGAGAGATAGTGATATGCTATATTAGAATACTTGGTTACTATTTAGTGACATTAACCCTAAACAAATCGATAAAGGCACGTCTTTATTTATTGCACTTTTACAAAATAAAAAAAATAAAAAATAAAAAAAATCAACATACTTTAATTCATGGATAGCAATAGCTTACTTACAATTTTATCTCTTGCTTTTACTCATAACAACAAATGACATTTCTTAACTAACAATTATAATTTACTTTACTTTTTTTGCATAAAATAACAATGTACTTACATCTAAACTGATAATAACAATGCATTTTGATTATTAATTGAGAACAAATGTATATATTATAAAGATATATAAAGGAAAACTTACAACACTATTTGTGAACAAATTACTAAATGGAAGTAGGTTAGTATAAATCAAATAATGATTTGGTAAGATTAGAACCGAAGAAACATGAATAGTAATCCTAAATCTACACCATAGACAAACATCAATACCAAAATTTACCGATTTAAAAACATACATATGCATTCCAAATTGGGTAAATGGAATAAAAAACACTCTTTTTACACAGAAATTAGATTTTGACACCGTGTTTTTTTTGTGTCAATTTTGACACTGTGTTTTCCAATTGGTTACAATTCTAACCACTTGACCGATTAACTGACACGTCAGCATATCATGTCAGCATGCCACGTCATCAAAACTGACACGTCAGCATGCAACCTAGTTAACCGGTCAAGTGGTCAGAATTGTAACAAATTGGAAAACACAATGTCAAAATTGATACAAAAAAAAACACGGTGTCAAAATCGAATTTCTATGTAAAAAGAGTGTTTTTTGTGTCATTTACCCTTCCAAATTAAACGAAAAACATAACGAAATACAACGATTTAAAATTACCTTACATAAGATTGGAGAATAGAAGTTGTAAACCTATTATGCATAATGCCTTCGATTTCTTCACAACAAACAAACCTTAATTCCTAACTTCAACCACGAATCGGCCGGAAAACTTAAAAGCATTTCAAAACATTAATCTAAATATTTGGAAGAGTCAAATAAATAATGTTAAAGTATCCATACCTTCTTCTCTAATTAACAAAGTTAAGAGCAGTAACAACAAATTGACCAATATCTTATCATCACTGACTTTAGGAACCTCCACATCAGTTACTAATTTCAAGACATCAACAACTTTGGTAATACTTATCACGTTAAATAAGTACATGTGCAGACCTGTAGACGAATTGAGAGTATGATGTTAAAAGACATGTGCACACATATTCACACATGATATAACACATTTAAATGGGTTTCCAAAAGGGCTTACTGTCATTTCATTTATAGGAAGATAACTACAAATTGTTTTCACGAAGATTTCACATGTAGAAAAATGGATCAACCTCTTCTTATGAAATCCCTTTTCTATTAAAACACAACATCCATCAAAATATATATAAAAAAATTTTAAAAATTAAAAAAAAAACAGAGATGAAGTAATCTACATTTGTCTTCTTTAAGCAAGATAAAAGAGAGTGCAATTGAGGAGAAAGAACAGAACATTCAAGATACAAAGAAAGGATAAATGGTCACCTTTTGTTAACATGGATGTTTTGAAGAATTTCAAATAGTTGGATGGAGGTGAGGACTGCAATCAACAGTAGCGTTGTAGATCTTTTTGAGATAATAGAAGCGCATGGTGGTTATAGTGGCGACAAAAAACGATGGTCAAGCCCGCAAACGATTGTCAGCGGTGCTAGGGTTTTAGATAGAATTTAATGTAGAGATATGTAAATGAAATTATGAGAGAAATTGAGGTTAAGTGAAAATGGAAAATGGGAAATGTTGGATCCATTACTCTTCTTTGGCAAAGCTTAGATGTTTGTACATGTTGTTAATAAGGTGGTACCTCTTAAAATTCAAGAAATGTCCAATATGTTTTATAATATAGTAAAGATTTATGTTGCATAGAGACCAAGTATGCTAAGAGTAAGTAAGGTACGTTGGGCGTACCTCGAAGAGCCTTGGATACGGGGTTAGCCCCCTGGTACGGTGGGCGTATGCCAGCCAGGGGCAAACCCTAATTTTTAGGGTTTACACCTTATTTAAACCCCTTATGTCCCAAGGCTCTCTCCTTATCAGCCTTCATTTCCTCTTTTGAGCACTATCTCGAAACCCTAATCCATTTCTCAAGAGGTTGATCCTTGTATGTGTTTTGGTGTGTGTGTGTGTGTGGTGCATATTGATGAAGAAGAAGCCTTGTAGAGGAGCAATGAACATGTTGGAGCTTGTAGATCCAGGGTTAATTCACTCTTTTCAGCTTATTGGAGGTATAAAGTCTTGACCTTTCTTATCTTATTTCTAGATCTATAATTGGTTGAGATTTTAGCATACTTTGCTCCCATGAATGAATTATTGTGAGTAAATGTTACTCCAAAAGTTATGAGATGTTTCTTTTGATGTTTCTAACGTCCTTAGTCCATAAATTTTTCATCTTGATGGTTGTAGACCAACCATGCATGACTTAGTGATCTTCTGATGGAAGTAGAATGCTAAATCTAGGGTTTGAGTCTCCTTGAGCCATGCAAAGGTATCAAGATGGTAACTTTATTGTTTAAGACGTCCCTCAAGAGCTAGATCTGAGATAAGCACGTCGGACTTGAAGCATTAGGTGCTTAATGAAGTCTTGGTTAGATGGGGCGTACGTTGGGCATATCTAAGCGTACACGGCTAAAGCCTCGATTTTCCTCCTTGCAAAGCACTACGCCAGGCATACATAGGTAGTATGCTAAGTGTCATACCCCAGAACCAGACGGCAGAAACATCAGGGGGCTTGCGCGTGACTTCATCTTGTAATATCATCACAATTGTATATAACTGAAACAAGACAACACCATCATCATACATATCAAGATACAACTAGCATTGTTTACATCAAGTACAATACCATAAATTACATGTTCAAAATATTTAATGTATGATGATAACAAAATATAACAAATTCTACCATTTCCTGCTGACCTTTCTTCTTAACGATTCCCTGAGAATACAAGTTATTTTGAAAAACGTCAACATATATAATATTGGTGAGTTCATAAGCATATTTGAATGAAAAGTTTTGAATTGTTTGTAAACACCAGAAAATCCGATATTTTCTAAAAATGGTTTGAACGTGATGTATCAAAATCAAGTATTAATGCATGTGTGTTTTCTGTATTTGGAATGTATAAAAATGTAATCCACATAAAAACCCTGTATTTTCTGTAATACGTAAAAGATATTCTTTAACGGTTATTACCCCAGAAAATCCGATATTTTCTATTTATAAAAGTGTTGTGGTCTCAACCCTAAGACCGAATGACAGTATATGTATGCTTTTGTATCCACAAGATTTTATGGGTATTCTATAAAATTATGTTGGAGAGGATTTTCTAAGTGAGCCGTTTTAACAATACTTGATTTTTGACGAGTTCGCATGTCGTGGCGTTCTTAGGCGTCGGTTTGATTTATGGTAAGGTTTGTCAGCCTAGACTGGCCTAGTCTAACTGTCGCGAACAGCTCAGGTGTAGGGTGGCACCCAGTATAAATCTATACACAAACTCTCGTTCTCCCTCCAGGAGACTCTGGTTATAACTACAGGCTATGATCATACACTCTAGAGGTGTCAACCGACAAGTCTCACTAGATCATTTATTGTTTTCACACGAGTATTGATTTACGCTATGTATAATGTTTTCGTATATATAGTTAAGATATGCAAAGCCCAAAAAATAGGTATATGAATGTATAAGGCCCAACAGACATGTAAGTGAGTAGCTATGGCCCACTAAGCATGTGATGTATAGACTGGGCCCATTAAGCATGTTAATGTGTCACAAAGGCCCAAATTAACATGTGATAAACACATTAGGCCCAACAAACAATTAAATGGGCCACAAAGGCCCAAATAGACATGTAATGGATATATTAGGCCCATTATCACAAAATTAACATTTATGGCCCAAATATATATATTAAATATTATTTTGGCCCATTTTTATAGAAATTGACATTTTTGGCCTAAAATATTAATAACATATTATTTTCGGCTTGTTGTAAGGATTTATATTTTCAGCCCGTTTTTAAATAAAATGACACTTTTCGACTCAAGATTTATAAAAAAGACATTTTCGGCCCACGATTATAAAATTTTACATTTTTATCTCACCTTTCATAGAAATTACGTTTTTGGCCAAAGTTTTGGAAAAATTTCATTTTTAACCCATGAAACCGTAGGTTTACATTTTGGACTCAAACTTGGGTTAAATGACGATTTACTCCATAAAAATCGAGATTTTTACATTTTAGGCCCAATAAAACCGAAAACCCCATTTTTATGACCCAATATTCAAAATAATTGCATTTTTGGCCCTTTTACTCCTAAGAATTTCATAGGACTCATTTTTGTATAAAAGTGACTCTTTTAGTCCTTTTAAAACCAAAAGTATCATAAAACTCTCATCTTTTTGTTTATTTGTCAAAAATGGCCCTATTTCAAGATTTTGTTTCATTTTTTCAACAATCATCAAATTTATATACTTTCATTTCCATGTTATGGTGTGTAATGTGTTATAGTTTGTAAATTTCACATTCTTTTGTTATAGATTTCGAGATCTATCATATTTCATCACATAATCACAACATAAACCAAGAAAATCACACATAACATGAACTAATACATAGATCTACACATATGTACTTGTATTCTCCCCCCAAAACAAAGTAAAACCGAAAACAAGGGGGTATGAACTCACATTGAGGTTTGGATTCGATTTTTGAATGCAGAAATGAGAAGATCTCGGCTTTAGCAAGCCTCTTGAGGAGGTTTTCGAACTTGGATGGTTCTAAGAAACACGATCCATAAAAACATGGGTGTAAGAGGAGTGATTTAAGTGTAAAGATGTAGTAAATCAACTTAGGTTTGTAAGATCTTACCTAGGATGATGATCTTGATGAAAAATCATCTTGAAGAGACACACAAAATCTCGAAAACTAAGAGGAGGAAGGAGGTGTTCTTGAGAGGTTTTTGAAGGAAAAAAAAAAAGAGATAGTGGGGGAGGAGGGTTCGATCGAGAGGTAGAAGAAGAAAGATAGTTTGAGGTGATGTTTGCATGGATACCCACCATGCAAACATGAGGTGTCAAGGTAGAAAAAATCCTCTCTTTTCCCTTTTTTTTATATAAATGTATTTATGTGGGTTGGGCCGAGATTTGGGCTAAGAAGAAAGAAATTAGGGAGATTTTGGGCCTTTACTTGAATTGTTCGAATTTATGAAGCCCAAAAATAATTTTCGGCTCATTGGGCCCTTATTAAATTTCACGGCCCAATGAATCCCTATAAAAAAGGTTTACGGCCCATTAATGCAAATAAGACCATTTGTGGCCCAACAAGACCTATTAGAGATAAAAATGGATTATTTTAGGCTCGCATGGTCCAAAATGCTAAAGTTTTATGAATGTGGTCCATTTAGAGCCCAGTTAGGGTTCCTAGGCCCAACATAGTCAAGTTGAAAGGTTTATTGGTCCATTAGGCCCAATAAGAGAATCCTAGCTCATATTAAATTAGAATCGGGATTTTCTAGGATTTTCAACCCTTAATTGAACATCTGAGATTTATTTGAATGAGCATAGAGTATGATATTCATTTAGAGTACAACTTATTACACTAGATGAATGTTTACATGAAATAGAATTTCCTAGCTAAAATGCTAGTTGTGACATCATCCCCCCGTTAGAGGGAATTTCGATCCGAAATTCTTTCGAAAGATAGGTTCATAACTGAGAGAATAGGTGAGGGTACTTCTACTTCATCTGATCTTCACGTTTCCATGTGAATTTCGATCCATGCTTAGCATTCCATCGAACCCTCACAATCGGAATGCGGCTCTGCTTCCTACGCTTCACCTTCCTATCCAAAATCTCGACTGGTTCTTTGATGAACAGGAGATTCTCGTTTATCTTGATCTCTTCCAAAGGAATGACAAGAGTTTCATCTTATAATCACTTTTTCAAATTCGAGATGTGGAACACAGGGTGTACATTGTCGAGCTCTAAAGGTAGCTGAAGCTTATAGGCTGCCGGACCAATTCGGGCAAGAATCTTGAATGGTCCAATGTACCGTACGTTCGGTTTTCCCTGTTTCCTAAAGAGAATCATTCCTTTCCAGGGAGAGACTATCAATAGTATACGGTCTCTGGCTTGCAATTGCAAAGGCTATTGTTGTTTGTCAGCATAGATCTTCTGTCGGTTTCTTGATGCTTGAATTTTGGGCTTTGATTTGGATTATCTTTTCGGTCATTTCCCGAATGATCTTTGGCCCTGTGAGAGTGCTATCTGGTGATTGTCCTTTCGCTAGTTGGGTGTCACCCACCTCAGCCCATCATAGAGGCGATCTGCATTTACGACCGTAAAGAGCCTCAAAAGGAGCAACCTTGATGCTCGTGTGATAACTGTTGTTGTATGAGAATTCAACCAATGGAAAGTGGGTATCCCGTGACTTGTCGAAGTCAACCACACAGGCTCGTAGCATGTCCTCGAGTGTTTGTATGGTTTGTTCACCTTGGCACAAGTGAGACACTTGCCCACGTAAGTGGCAATTTCTGCCTTCATATTTGGCCACCAAATAATGTTGCTTTATGTCCAGGTACATCTTATCCGAACCTGGATGGATCGAATATCGCGTCTTGTGGGCTTTGTTCATGATCATTTCTCTGAATTTTCCATGTTTAGGGACCCATATTCTGTTCATGAAGTAATAAGCTTCGTCCTCCTTGACTTCAAAGTTCTTGTCCATTCCACATAGCGTTTTATTTGCGACATTCTCCAGCTTCAATGCATCTATTTAGGCTTCCTTGATTTGTGAAGTTAGGTGAGATTTGATTGTTCTTGCTAAGGTCTTCACCCGGCGACCCGACTATTCTTTTCAGCTCAGGGCGTTGGCTACCACGTTTGCTTTTCACGGGTGGTACTTGATCTCGCACTCGTAATCATTTAGCAGCTCAACCCATCTTCCCTGCCTCATGTTTAATTCCTTCTTAATCAAAATGTGATGGAGGCTTTTGTGGTCGGTGAAAATGGTGCACTTTGTACCGTAGAGTTAGTGCCTCCAAATCTTTAGGGCGAAGACCACCGCTCCCAGCTCAAGATCATGTATGGTTTAATTTACTTCGTGTGTCTTTAGTTGCATGGATGTGTAGGCTATCACCTTTCCATGTTGCATGAGGACACAGCCTAACCCTTGATTCGAAGCATCTTAGTAGACCACGAAATCTTTGGTTCCCTCTGATAAGGATAGCACTGGTGCTCTACAAAGGGATCGCTTCAGGGTTTGGAATGCGGCTTCTTGATTTTCTGTCCAGTTGAAAGACTCACCCTTTTGTGTCAACATGGTAAGGGGTTTGGCTATCTTAGAGAAATTCTGGATAAACCTCCGGTAGTAGCCTGCGAGACCCAAGAATTGACGGATTTTTGTTGGGGTTCGCGGGATAGCCCAGCCTTCAATGGCCTTTATCTTGGAAGGATCTATATGAATCCCTTCCTTGCTGACTACATGACCTAAAAATTTTACACTGCGGATCCAGAATTCGCATTTGGAAATTGGGGAGATTTTGGGCCTTTACTTGAATTGTTCGAATTTATGAAGCCCAAAAATAATTTTCGGCCCATTGGGCCCTTATTAAATTTCACGGCCCAATGAATCCCTATAAAAAAGGTTTACGGCCCATTAATGCAAATAAGACCATTTGTGGCCCAACAAGACCTATTAGAGATAAAAATGGATTATTTTAGGCCCACATGGTCCAAAATGCTAAAGTTTTATGAATGTGGTCCATTTAGAGCCCAGTTAAGGTTCCTAGGCCCAACATAGTCAAGTTGAAAGGTTTATTGGTCCATTAGGCCCAATAAGAGAATCCTAGCTCATATTAAATTAGAATCGGGATTTTCTAGGATTTTCAACCCTTAATTGAACATATGAGATTTATTTGAATGAGCATAGAGTATGATATTCATTTAGAGTACAACTTATTACACTAGATGAATGTTTACATGAGAATAGAATTTCCTAGCTAAAATGCTAGTTGTGACATCATCCCCCCGTTAGAGGGAATTTCGATCCGAAATTCTTTCGAAAGATAGGTTCATAACTGAGAGAATAGGTGAGGGTACTTCTACTTCATCTGGTCTTCACGTTCCCATGTGAATTCCGATCCATGCTTAGCGTTCCATCGAACCCTCACAATCGGAATGCGGCTCTACTTCCTATGCTTCACCTTCCTATCCAATATCTCGACTGGTTCTTTGATGAACAGGAGATTCTCGTTTATCTTGATCTCTTCCAAAGGAATGACAAGAGTTTCATCTTATAATCACTTTTTCAAATTCGAGATGTGGAACACAGGGTGTACATTGTCGAGCTCTAAAGGTAGCTGAAGCTTATAGGCTACCGGACCAATTCGGGCAAGAATCCCGAATGGTCCGATGTATCGCAGGTTCGGTTTTCCGTGATTCCTAAAGAGAATCATTCCTTTCCAGGGAGAGACTATCAATAGTATCCTGTCTCTGGCTTGGAATTGCAAAGGCTATTGTTGTTTGTCAGCATAGATCTTCTGTCGGTTTCTTGATGCTTGAATTTTGGGCTTTGATTTGGATTATCTTTTCGGTCATTTCCCGAATGATCTTTGGCCCTGTGAGAGTGCTATCTGGTGATTGTCCTTTCGCTAGTTGGGTGTCACCCACCTCAGCCCATCATAGAGGCGATCTGCATTTACGACCGTAAAGAGCCTCAAAAGGAGCAACCTTGATGCTCGTGTGATAACTGTTGTTGTATGAGAATTCAACCAATGGAAAGTGGGTATCCCGTGACTTGTCGAAGTCAACCATATAGGCTCGTAGCATGTCCTCGAGTGTTTGTATGGTTTGTTCACTTTGGCCATCGGTTTGAGGGTGATAGGTGGTGCTCATGTCCAATTATGTTCCCATTGCCTTCTAAAGTGACTGCCAAAATCATGAGGTAAACCTACTATCTCGATCTGATATAATAGACATTGGCACTCCATGAAGACTTACGATCTCCTTGATGTAGATTCGTGTCAACCTTTCCATATTGTAAGTTTCTTTTATTGGCAGGAAATGAGTGGATTTTGTTAACCTATCGACGATTACCCAGATAGCATCTAATCTGTCTGTTGTCTTTGGTAATTTGGTCATGAAATCCATAGTAATCCTTTCCCATTTCCACTTGGGTATCACTGGTTGTTGCAATAGTCGCGAGGGCTTTAGGTATTCCACTTTCACCTTGGCACAAGTGAGACACTTGCCCACGTAAGTGGTGATTTCTGCCTTCATATTTGGCCACCAAATAATGTTGCTTTATGTCTAGGTACATCTTATCCGAACCTGGATGGATCGAATATCGCGTCTTGTGGGCTTTGTTCATGATCATTTCTCTGAATTTTCCATGTTTAGGGACCCATATTCTGTTCATGAAGTAATAAGCTTCGTCCTCCTTGACTTCAAAGTTCTTGTCCATTCCACATAGCGTTTTATTTGCGACATTCTCCAGCTTCAATGCATCTGTTTAGGCTTCCTTGATTTGTGAAGTTAGGTGAGATTGGATTGTTCTTGCTAAGGTCTTCACCCGGCGACCCGACTATTCTTTTCAGCTCAGGGCGTTGGCTACCACGTTTGCTTTTCACGGGTGGTACTTGATCTCGCACTCATAATCATTTAGCAGCTCAACCCATCTTCCCTGCCTCATGTTTAATTCCTTCTGAATCAAAATGTGATGGAGGCTTTTGTGGTCGGTGAAAATGGTGCACTTTGTACCGTAGAGTTAGTGCCTCCAAATCTTTAGGGCGAAGACCACCGCTCCCAGCTCAAGATCTTGTATGGTTTAATTTACTTCGTGTGTCTTTAGTTGCCTGGATGCGTAGGCTATCACCTTTCCATGCTGCATGAGGACACAGCCTAACCCTTGATTCGAAGCATCTTAGTAGACCACGAAATCTTTGGTTCCCTCTGATAAGGATAGCACTGGTGCTCTACAAAGGGATCGCTTCAGGGTTTGGAATGCGGCTTCTTGATTTTCTGTCCAGTTGAAAGACTCACCCTTTTGTGTCAACGTGGTAAGGGGTTTGGCTATCTTAGAGAAATCTGGATAAACCTCCAGTAGTAGCCTGCGAGACCCAAGAGTTGACGGATTTTTGTTGGGGTTTGCGGGATAGCCCAGCCTTCAATGGCCTTTATCTTGGAAGGATCTATATGAATCACTTTCTTGCTGACTACATGACCTAAAAATTTTACACAGCAGATCCAGAATTCGCATTTGGAAAGCTTCGCATACAGTTTTTCAGCTCTTAGGGTTTCTAACATTTGACGGAGATGTTGACCATGCTCTTCTTTGCTTCAAGAGTAGATAAGAATATCGTCGATGAAGACAGTCACGAATTTATCAAGGAATAGACGAGATATTCAATTCATGAGGTCCATAAATGCAACGGGGGCATTTGTTAGACCGAAGGGCACACGAAAAATTCGTAATGACCGTATCGTGTTCGAAAAGCAGTTTTGGGAATATCCTCTTCCCGAACGCAAGTTGATGATAACTGGATCTCAGATCTATTTTTGAGAAATAACTAGCTCCTTGAAGCTGGTCGAATAGATCATCGATTCGTGGAAGTGGGTACTGATTTTTGATGGTCAGCTTGTTTAATTCTCTATAATCGATGCACATCCTGAAGGATCCATCCTTTTTCTTGACAAACAAGACCGCAGCTCCCTAGGGTGAGAATCTTGGTCGGATGAATCCTTTGCTCAGCAGTTCGCTTAGTTGGCAGGATAACTCCTGTATTTCAGCGGGAACTAACCTGTAGGGTGATTTGGCAATTGGTGTGGCTCCTGGTATTAGGTCGATTTGGAATTCGACTTGTCTTTATGGGGGTATTCCTGGAAGATATTTTGGAAATACATCCGGGAAGTCACTTGCCACTGGAATGTCTTGAATGTTTACTTCTTCTTTGGTCTTATCCACCACATGAGTGAGGAATGCGTAGTTCTTCTTGTGTAGGCACTTTTGTGCCTTGATGCACGAGATAAGGCGAAGGTTGGCGCCAGGTTTATCGCCATAGATTATTAGGGTTTCGTGATTGGGGAGATGAAGGTGACCGGCCTCCTCGCAACACATAATATTAGCATGGTGGGGACTTAACCAATCCATGTCGATTATCACATCAAAACTCCTAATATTTACTGGCATCGAGTCTATTTGAAAGGAGTGATTGTTTAGTGTTAATGTGCACCCTACATAGATATCTTTGGTTGTTTTAGTTTTCCCATTAGCCATTTCCATCGTGAAGGCTTCATTGAGCTTCTAGGTTTGTTGATTTAGTAAGTGTTTGAATTTATTACTAACGAATATTCTCCGCGCCCCACTATCAAATAAGATGCATGCATACGAGTTGTTAAGTAGGAACGTACCAGTAACAACTGATGGGTCTTGCACTGGTTCGCCCTGACCCATTGTCAAAACTCTTCCTACTGCTCCTGCCCCCTGATCGTTTGCTTTGGGGTAGTTATGCCGGAAATGGCCGATTTCTCCATACCCATAGTAAGTGTAACTGGCCCCAGCATTATTGTTGTTCTTGTTGTTGTTTGACTGTTGGTTTTGTTGCGGATATGTTCTGCAGTACCTTGCAGTGTGACCCTTTCGATTGTAGCTTGTGCAGTGCATCTCTCTACATTCTCCCTGATGGTGAATATTGCATTTGCTGCACTTAGGTAGGGTCCCTAAGTATTTCTTGGGATTATTTCGTGTGGATGAGGCTGGAGCATGTGGTGTGGTGGTAGCTTGAGTAGCAGCATGGACAGTCACAGTTTGTTGTTTCTCTGATGATTTAGAATTTTGTCTTCCCTTCCGCTTGTTGTTTTTCCCCTTCTTGTTCTCACCTTTTTTCTTAACTTTCGCTTCTCCTGTTTTGGCACCCTTTTATTGCAATGATCGTACAATTTCTTAGCCAGCCTCTTTGCACTGTCATACGTCTCAGGGTCTGCTGCGATTACATTCCCTTGGATTGGCATGGTTAATCCCCAGATGAATCTCTCGATCTTCTTCCCTTTAGATGTGATCATCTCGGGACACAAGAGAGACAGATCACTAAACCTTGATATGTATGCATCGATGTTAGAGTTTTGAACCGTGAGGTTCCACAGCTTTTGTTCCATTTTCTGGATTTCTCCCCTTGGACAGTATTCAGCCAGCAACATTTCTTTAAGCTCCTCCCATGGCATCGCGTTTTCCACGACGAGTGTCATGGCCTCTATGTGACCATTCCACTAGGATAGAGCTTGATCAACGAATGTACAGGCCGCAAACTTGACCTTGCACCCATCCGGACATCCGCAGATTTCAAACATTGATTCCACCTTCTCAATCCATCGTTTCAGGGTTATTACACCTCCCATCCCGTTGAAGGTTCGAGGTTTGGCATTGGTGAAGTCCTCGTAGGTGCAGGTTCTTGTGGTTCCATCGTTTGTTCCTTGATTTGTGCTTACGGTTCCCTGGTCGTTGCCTTCTCTGTTGTTTCTGTTGTGAATCTGCGCAAGTGTTGTAGTGACCGCAACGGACACTGCTGCTTGGAATGCAACTGAGTTTATTTATGGTGGGGTCGGTGTTGCGTTGTTTCCACAGTTTGGTCTTTGAGGCATCTTTCTGTCAAAGCACGGAAAAATGTTGAGTACATATTGCATTCCCAGTTTAGAATGTCACAGACTCAGCGAATCGATTTGTGCATCTAAGTGATTCCATGCATTAACATAAAACAAGGTAATAAAAGCACATAGAAGATAACAACATCACGATAAAACATAGAGCATTTCCATTAATGATACTTGTTTTTTTAATACATGGAAATTTGCCAAAAGGCATACAGTACATGGGGAAACATATGATCCGACAACATGACGACCCTATGAGTAGTGTAATCACTTAAACATATGGTCAATAATGCATAGAGTAATACATATAAGGGAACCAAAATGATGCTACATGAATGGGTACTAGCTAAAATGAGATGGGGCTGTCAACAATATCATATGTCGAAATGTTGTGCAACCAGATCAGCCATCTCCATGACTACCTTGTCTCTCTCGTGCTCGGCTTGAACAGCTCGGGCCTCTGTCACTAAAAGTTGTTGTCGAAGGGTGGCAACCTCCTCCTCTAGGGAGTGAGCCCTATATACGGGATTTCCTGGCGTTGTGGAGTGATTCTGTACTGTCTCGGAACTGGGAGGTTCACTAGGTACTTCGTTCGTAACTCCACCCTCCTCTGTGACCTCATCAGATTCCTCAAACTCATAGTCTGTCTCCACGTATTCTCCGAGCCCGACACCAGGGGCTTCCTCCACCATGGTGTCTTCCTCAATTACTCTGTGGGCCACTAGGTTTTCGTAGAAAAGACTCTTTTAGTCCTTTTTAAACCAAAAGTGTCATAAAACTCTCATTTTTTTTGTTTATTTGTCAAAAATGGCCCTATTTCAAGATTTTGTTTCATTTTTTCAACAATCATCACATTTGTACACTTTAATTCCATGTTATGGTGTGTAATGTGTTATAGTTTGTAAATTTCACATTCTTTTGTTATAGATTTCGAGATCTATCATATTTCATCACATAATCACAACATAAACCAAGAAAATCACACATAACATGCACTAATACATAGATCTACACATATGTACTTGTATTCTCCCCCCAAAACAAAGTAAAACCGAAAACAAGGGGGTATGAACTCACATTGAGGTTTGGATTCGGTTTTTGGATGGAGAAATGAGAAGATCTCGACTTTAGCAAGCCTCTTGAGGAGGTTTTCGAACTTGGACGGTTCTAAGAAACATGATCCACAAAAACATGGGTGTAAGAGGAGTGATTTAAGTGTAAAGATGTAGTAAATCAACATAGGTTTGTAAGATCTTACTTATGATGATGATCTTGATGAAAAATCCTCTTGAAGACACACACAAAATCTCGAAAACTAAGAGGAGGAAGGAGGTGTTCTTGAGAGGTTTTTGAAGGAAAAAAAAAGAGATGGTGAGGGAGGAGGGTTCGATCGAGAGGTAGAAGAAGAGAGAAGAAAGATAGTTTGAGGTGATGTTTGCATGGATACCCACCATGCAAACATAAGGTGTCAATGTAGCAAAATTCCTCTCTTTTCCCCTTTTTTATATACATGTATTTATGTGGGTTGGGTCGAGATTTGGGCTAGGAAGAAAGAAATTAGGGAGATTTGGGCCTTTACTTGAATTGTTCGAATTTATGAAGCCCAAAAATAATTTTCGGCCCATTGGGCCCTTATTAAGGTTCACGGCCCAATGAATCCCTATAAAAAAGGTTTGCGGCCTAATAATGCAAATGAGACCATTTATGGCCCAATAATACCTATTAGAGATAAAAATGGATTATTTTAGACCCACATGGTCCAAAATGCTAAATTTTTATGAATGTGGTCCATTTAGAGCCCAATTAGGGTTCCTAGGCCCAACATAGTCAAGTTGAAAGGTTTATTGGTCCATTAGGCCCAATAAGAGAATCCTAGCTCATATTAAACTGGAACCGGGATTTCTAGGATTTCCAACCCTTAATTGAACATATGAGATGTATTTGAATGAGCATAGAGTATGATACTCATTTAGAGTACAAGTTATTACACTAGATGAATGTTTACATGAGAATAGAATTTCCTAGCTAAAATGCTAGTTGTGACACTAAGCTTACTCACTAAGGACCATTTTGGAGGTGTTGGTGCATTATTGGGCCTTAGGACCTTTGGACTTTGGTCATGGATTAAGGGGCCCATTAGAGGAAGGGGTAAAATGGTCCTTTATCCCTTAGCATGTAAGAGGGTAATCTAAACCACTCATGGGTTATTACCCTGAGTATTGATTAAGGGTAATTGGAATGTTCATTGTGAAGAGTCATAGTACCAACAGCCTGGGAGTATGATTTATCTATCTTTAGACTAAGTGAGTTCCTTCACTGTACTCATGGGTCGAAGGCACCAATGTCGGGTATCAGGTACTAGATTATGTTTGTAGGATCATAGTTGTCTTTATAACAATTAGTGATATGCATGTATGTGCTTTTTGTCTCTATGACTCTTGCTGACATGATTATATGCTAACTGTAGGGGTGAAATAGTCTCGATACCGATTTAAAGAGACTGAAGGGGTGAAATAGACCCGGTACCAGTTGAAAAAAACGAAGGGGGTGAAATAGACCACGTACTAGTTGAAAGAGACCGAAGGGGGTGAAATAGTCCCAGTAACGGTTGAAAGAGATTGAAGGGGGTGATATAGACCTAGTTATTTTTTTGACTGTTATGTATGTATGGTATTGGGTATTTTGAGGAAACTCACTAAGCGTTGTGCCTATAATTTATGTTATGGTTTCACGTGCTTCCAGCTTGAAACGGAAGGGCCCAGCATGATGGCACCACATTCATCCATGTTTTCCGCATCTTGTGATTTTGGGATTTTATACTCTGATGATTATTTACTATGACATACTTTTGCTTGATTTCATATGAATATTTAATGTTTTGGAATGAATTAAAAATGAAATTTTATCTAAAATTTTTAGGATGTTACAAGTTTGTATCAGAGCCTTGTTTTGAAGGATCCGGGCACACTCTTGGGTTGTCTGAACTCAAACTGAGGAATTGGTAACCTTTGGAAAGGAAATAAATTTTCTAAAAATATTATTATAAAGAAAAGGGGTGTGATGTGAGCATTCAGTCGAGCTCAAGTAAGTCTTCTCAAAATACCCATACATGTTATATGTTTTACACTATGATATGAGAATCACTTGCTAGATTAGGGCTAAGGATACGCTCAGGATTTCATGATAGAATTCTAGGAGAGATGCCTTTATGTGCCTATTGTATGAGCTTATAGATCTGCATGCATGTATTGGATAAGTTATCTGATAGGATTGCATGTTTATGTTATGTTCTGATTTTGATTACTCAATGCTGGAATGTTGCTTTCTTTATGATTTTAGGAGTTCTCATTAATATCAGCTAACTAGTAGACAAATGTTCTTGGTTACATATTACTGAGATTAGATAATATTAGAAGGTTAGGTTTAACTCTATTGTGTAGCTCTTGTTTGAGTCCAAACGTTGTAGTGTGAGACCTTTCATTCGAAGAATTATCTAGTACCGATAATATGTAACTATAATCCTATAGTAGTTAGATAGTATTAGAGGGAGTTCCTTCTACAGCTGATAGAGGAGAGTGGTGTGAAAACGAAACCTAGGGAAATCCTACGATATGTCTTGACGCATAGGGAGCTCTATAGTATGAGTAAAGTAATAAATAGTAAGGAAGTAACTTGGAGGATTCGAGACAATCCTTAGGGAAGGTATAGATAGGTGTGGAAGGTAGTATTGGGCCCGTACTACTAGAAGCACAAGATCTATACCCAGTACAAGGAAAGCCTTGATGAATTCAAGAAACTTTGGAATTGTGAACCTCTTCATGTTTATGCTAATAGTTTATGTATTATGTTTCATCATGGTGGTGACATGCGGCAGAGAAAGAGGCTCGGGATCTGGATCTAGTTCGAGCTCGCGCACCGAACCAATTGATGAGGGTTTACGCGAGTTCATTGCGTATGAGATTACGAGAGGCATCCTTGATGCGGCCCTGGTGATGTTTCAGTTGATCAAGGATGGTATCATCGAGTTGATGGAGGATTGTCTCCCGATCTTTAGGGTCGATCTGGCTGCTAGTCAACATGGAGCCCGCACTCTCCTTCAAGGATTTCAGAGGATGTGGGGTGCTGGAATTCTTTGGGGTGAAGGACCCCATTGCTGCTAGATGATGGATAACATATATTCAGTGTGCTCAGATGACTAGCTTCTACACCGAGGGGTCGAAGGTGAAGTTTTCTATAGGTTGTCTGATGGAGAGAGCCCGAGATTCGTAAGAGGAGGTTGGTTATGCTATGGGAGCCCCAACCATTGAGGCCATGACCTAGTCGGATTTTGTGACCCAGTTCCGAGCGTAGTTTGCACCACTTGTTGAGGTACAATAGCTGGTGAGGGACTTCCTGGATATGCGACAAACGACTGAGACCGTGGTGGAGATCACCATTCGAGATAGAGCTTTACTGGTACCCATGTAGGTTGCGGACGAGAAGATGAGGAAGACCCGGTACCATGACATGCTGAGGTCAAATATCAGGGAGTTTGTAAGTTTTTTTTCCTATCCAACACTAGACGACATGATATCTAGGGCTCGGGAATTGGAAATTGATTTAGAGCATATAGGGAAGAAGAAGGCAGAGCATGGGCAGACGACTGGGGTTTCAGCAAAGAAACCCAAAGGTTTCGATTCTAGATCGAGGGGCCAGCAGGGTCGTGGCCGCCGTGGCAAGTGTGGCAAGATGCATGACAAAGTCTATAGGGCAGGCGATTCGGGCTTCTATAAGTGCGGCAAGGTAGGGCACTACGGCAAGGATTGTACTACCACTACCACCACTCAGGTATCTAATATGATTTGTTTCCATTGCAATCATAGGGGCCATAAGAAGGCCAACTGCCAGATTTTAGCAACGGTAGGATTAGTAGCAGCACCTTCTCTGGCTACTCTGAGGGTCATTGACGGCCACCAGGCAAGGCAGAGGCACCAGTTGTAAGGAGCCGAGTATTTCAGTTGACAGCCAAGGAGGCTCATGCAGCACCTGATGTGGTTACGGTGTCGTTCCTTGTGAATGGTATTCCTATGTTGGTTTTGTTCGATTCGAGGGCTACCCGATCCTTTGTATCTCTTGCGCTTAACAAGAGGTTTGATGATGTTTCGGGGGAGCTGGATTATCCGTTAGAGGTGGAGATTGTCGATGACCTACTGGTGCGAGTGTCGAGGGTTCATCAGGGACGTACTTTGGAGTTATTCAGCTAGCAGTATTCGATTGATTTGGTTCTTATTCCCATGCATGAGAGAAAGGTAATTATAGGAATGGATTGGTTGAGACCCAATGGGCTGATGATTGATTGTGGGCTTCATTTGGTGCATGTCTGTACCCCAAGTGGGGGAGAGTTAGTGATCCACAATGAGGGTGCTCAGTGTGGGTCGGCTCTCTATTTGGCAGCGAGGACCAGGAATTATCTTCAACAGGGATATTTCAGGTTTGAGAACTATATGATGAATACCCGGGAGAAGGATAGGGTGACTGTAGATGATGTATCGATTGTTCGGGATTACTCGGACATTTTTCCGAAGGATTTTCCTAGAGTACCTCCGGAGAGACAGGTGTTGATTTTTAGATTAACTTGGTTCCCGGTGCGGTTTCGATAGCCAAAGCACCTTATCGGTTAGCACCTCCAGAGATGCAGGAGTTGTTCACCAGTTGCAGGAGCTGTTGGACAAGGGGTTCATTCGGCCGAGTAGTTCACCAAGGATAGCGCCAATCATGTTTGTGAAGAAGAAGGTAGGTCGCATCGTATGTGATTTGACTAACAAGAGCTGAATAAGCTAACGGTAAAGAACCGTTATACACTCCCGATGATAGACGACTTGTTTGACAAGCTTCAGGGTGCATCTTGGTTCGCCAAGAATGATCTGCATTCAGGTTACCATTGGATGAGGTTCATAGAGGAGGATATGCAGAAGATGGACTTCCGAACTCATTATGGTCATTACAAGTTTATGGTGGTGACCTTCGGGCTCACCAAGGCTCCAGCAGTGTTCATGGATCTCATGAACCATGTATGCAGGCCTATGTTGGATCATATGTGATTGTGTTTATTGATGACATATTGGTCTATTCCAAGACTTAGGATCGGTATGAGGAGCATCTGAGAGAGGTGTTGGATACCTTGAGGAGGGAGAAGTTGTATGTGAATTTCTTCAAGTGTGAGTTTTGGTTGCGTGAGGTGCAGTTTATGGGACAACTTGTCAAGTAGATCGGAATCCAGGGTGATCCGGCCAAGGTTGAGGCAGTGATGAGGTGGGAGGTTCCGAGGTCTCCATCTGAGATTTGGAGTTTCCTTGGGTTGGCAGGTTACGGTTGGAGATTCATTCAGGATTTCTCCAAGATAGTGGTCCCTTTTACCCGGTTGACAAAGAAAACGGTCACCTTTCGTTGGGGGCCTGAGCAGCAGGGAACTTTTGAGACTCTGAGGTAGAGATTGTGTGAGGCACCGATTCTGACCCTACTTGGGGGTGTTGACGATTTTGTGGTATACTTTGATGCGTCGATCACGGGTTTGTATGCAGTATTGATGCAGCAGGGTCATGTGATCGCTTATGCTTCGATGCAGTTGAAGCCTCATGAGGTGAACTATCATATGCATTATTTAGATTTGGAGGCTATGGTTTTCACCCTCAATATTTGGCATCATTACTTGTATGGGATTTGTTGTACTATTTAACGGATCACAAGATTTTGAGGTATCTGATGGATTAGCCAAATCTGAATATGAGGCAGTGTAAGTGGTTGGATGTGGTGAAGGATTATGATTGTGATATCCTTTAACACCCGGGGAAGGACAATGTGGTGCCTGATGCTCTGAGCTGCAAGACGGATACCGCCCCGATCAGGGATATATGTTTGATTATGATTGTGATTATGCTACTCTTAGAGCAGATTTGAGAGGCTCATGTTGAGGCTATGAAGGAGGAACACCAGAAGAGTGAGCGCATAGTGGGTCAGGTGGCTTCCTTTGATTATGATAGTCGGGATTATTCACCTTTCATCGGAGAATTTGGGTTTCAAACTGCAGGGGTGTGCGGCGGATCTTGATGGAAGAACCTCATAAATTAAGGTTTTCTATTCATCCGAGTGCAACAAATATGTACAGAGAACTCTGATTTCACTATTAGTCGCCCTACATGAATCGGGATGTGGCCTGGTATGTGGAGAGGTGCTTGACTTTTAGGAAAGTCAAGGCTGAGCACCAACGACCTCATGAAAAAATAGAGTCGTTAAGTATTCTCGTTTGGAAATGGGATGAGATCACGATCGACTTCATTACGAAGTTACCACAGACAACGCGCGCGGGGTGCAAAGTGGATTCGATTTGGGTCATCATAGATCGATTGACCAAGAGCACTTATATTATCCCGATTCAGGAGAATATCTCTGTGGAGAAGCTGGAAGACATCTACATCCGAGAGGTTGTCTCACGACATGGGGTGTCGGTTTCATTTGTTTCAGATAAGGATGTGTTTTACTTCTATGTTCTGGAAGAGATTTCATGACGAGCTAGGTACTCTTCTGCATTTCAGCATGGCTTTCAACCCGCAGACTGATCATCAGAGTGAACGTACTATTCAGACATTGGAGGACATGCTTAGGGAATGTGTTTTGTATTTTGGAGGGAATTGGGATACGTATCTTCCTTTGGTAGAGTTTTCATATAAAAATAACTATCATGCTAGTATTAATCGACCTTCTTTTGAGATGCTCTATGTGAAAAAGTATAGGACCCCGATTTATTGGGGTGAGGTTGGCCAGCGGGTGATGGGGAGTACGGAAGTGGTACTCAAGATGACAGAACTGATTTAGAAGGTCCGCAGAAGACTTCAGACAACATAGATCGACAAAAGAGCTATGCAGATAGACTACAGTCGGACTTAGAGTTCCAAGTTGGGGACATAGTGCTCTTGAAGGTGTAACCTTAGAAAGGTGTTGTAACACTTGTGTCCAGATTGGTTAAACTTAACTGTAGCAAGGACCTAAGATGGAGTTTTGAAGGATACTATATGTGACGATGTGGCCAAGGAAAGCCACGACATGGCAATGGTTAATTGGTCACGTGGTTTTTTGGACCACCACAACGTGGCCAAGGAAGGCCACGATGTGACAGCTGATCAGGCTCAATCCCATGATTCTTCTAGGGTTCCCTTCATATTTAAGCTCCTTTAACTCTATTATAGGGTTCATTTATTATCCCCTATCTTCCTCAAACTCAGAAAAACCCTAATTCTTTCCCTCTTTGCGATTTAGGCTCATTTTGGGAGGTTTTGGTGCTCTTGGAAAGAAGTGAGGAAGAATTGGTGCAAGGATCAAGCATGCAAAATTTTCTCATCTTGGTTATCACCTTCTGGACCATTTGTTAGGATTAAATTCTCTTCTTTTTCGAGTTAATATCTTAGATCTAGCTTGTTTTGGTCCATTTTTGGTTCATAAAGTTGATTTGAGTGAATGGATGGAATAAAGTTTCCAACTTTATTGCTCTCTAGCGTCCCTTGAGCATCATATCTTATGGATCTGAAGTTTGGTTGTGATTTGTGAATCTTGCATGAGTTTTAAGTCATTTTCTTTCCATTTGACCTAAGTTGAGTTGAATACATGCATGGGGCATGCATGTCCATCAAGTAATCATTTTTATGGAACTTTGGTACCCCCTTTAGCTTCTAAAAGAGTTAGGGTTAAGGAATTTTTTGGATTAAGGGCTTAATGGTTAATAAATTATGGATTTTGGCTTTATTTGGACCTAGGGTTTGAGATATTGATCTCTTTGAGTGTCTTAATGAGTAAAGTTGGAAACTTTATCCATTTAGACCATAGTTTGGACTAGATCTGAGCTTTGGAGCTCTTGGAATCAAGGAAAGCAGCTTAATCCATTAAGTTGTTGGAAATCCAGTGCCTATGGTGTGGCCATAAGTCTCCACGGCATTACGAGTGAGAATTTCCCATATGTTTGGCTTGGTGAAGGCCATGACGTGGCCAAGGAAGGCCACAGCGTGGCGGTCAGCTAAAGTCAACTCTGGTCGTTGACTTTGACACTCGACTTTTGGCATGGGTTGACTTTTTGATCAATCTCTATTTCTAGAAAGTAGAATTAAGGTTTGACTTATGTGGATTGTTAGGAGGATTTTTACACCCATATTTTGGCGGTTAGAGCTGTTGGTTGTGATCGGTGCGGCATTGCACGAGGTTTTAGTCAACATCGTGATTCAGGTGAGTCTCTTCACTGTACTCGTGGGTCGAAGGTACTAATTTCGGCCCACTAGGATCTGTTATGTGCTTGTTGTCTTTGTGAATCTTGCATGGTATGTCGGGATAGGCCCATTGTATGACGAGCTGGGCCCATTATATGTTGGGTTAGATCCATGGATTAGGAAGGGCTAGGCCCAATATATGTTATATTTTACCTGTCATTGTAACCCTTTCATTGTATGATGGGCTAGGCCCAATTACGGTGGGTTGGTCCCAATGTGAGGGATAGGCCCAATGATTTATTTAGTATGTGGTATTTTGGGGAACTCACTAAGCTTTGTGCTTACAGTTTTATGGTTATGGTTTAGGTACTTCCGGTTCAAAAGAGAATGGCCCAGCTTGATGGCAGCGCATCCACCCACGTTTCTGCATCTTTGTGATTTTGGGATTATACTCTAATAACATTTTTTTACTCTGATATACTTTTCAATGACTGAAAAATCATAAATGGTGTTTATGGTTGAATTTAAAATACAAATTTTACCTTATAATTTTTGTGTCATTACAAGTTGGTATCAGAGCCTTGGTTTGAGGGATTCGGACACACTCTCAGGTGTGACTGAACTCAAACTGAGGAGTTGGTAATATTTTAAAAGATAAGAAATTTCTATTAGAACTTTTATAAAGAAAAAGGGGGTATGGTGAGTGAAATCAGTCGAGCTCAAGTAAGTGATTCCTAAAATATCCATACATGCTGATATGTTATATGATATGAATGTTGCATTTTACTATAAGGCTAGGGATACTTTCAGGAATTGCACGATAGATTGGCTTGATATGTGATGCCTTATAGCCTAGGAAGCATTGGATGTTATGCTAGATTGGGAATATGTATTGGTAGCAGTAATTGCAAAGTGGATGCTTTAAAAATTGTATACAGTTGGGATCATATAGCCCTAGAATGACTGATTTGTCCTTATTTTCTATTCCTTGTCTGTTTGTGGTCCTAGGGTAGAGTCTTTCATTCGGCAGTCTATTTGATCCTTCCGCGAGTTGCATGCTTATGGAGCTCCCGAGTTCTTTGGGCAGAAGGACCCCATTGCTAGTAGGAGGTGGTTAGCGGATATGGTGAACGCTTACCAGATGAGTTTTTGCCCTGAGGGATCGAAGGTTAGATTTGATTCTTGTCTTCTAAAAGGCAGAGCTCGAGATTCGTGGAAGGAGGTAGATTTCGCTTTGGGAGGCGAAGCCATTGAGACGATGACTTGGGATGAGTTTGTTACCTGGTTTAAGGCGGAATTTGCTCAAGTTATTAAGCTTTAGCACTTTGCGGGGGAGTTTTAGGACATTCGCCAGAAGACTGAGACTGTGGCGGAGATCACCGCCCAGTTTAGGGAGAGGGCTCTTTTGGTCCCACCGTATATCGTAGACAAGGAGATGAAGGACATGAGGTGTCATGATATGTTGAGGGATGACATCAAGGATTTTGTGAGCTTTTCAGGGTATAAGAACCTTAATGATATGATTGCTAGAGCCCGGGAGTAGAAGATTGATTTGGAGCACCTCGGGAAGAGGAACCCAGAGCAGATTCAAATCTCGGTGGGTCAGGCAAAGAGGCCCAAGACTCAGGATTCACGTCTGGGAGGCCATCAGGTGTGGGGCCATTGTGCCAAGTATGGGAGGACCCATGAGGGAGACTATCGGGAGACAGGAAAGGGATGTTTCAGTAGTGGTCAAATGGGTCCTTTCAGTAGGGATTGCCCTTGTGGATTGGTTCCGATGTGTTTTCACCGCAACCAGGTGGGCCAAAAGAAGGTCGATTGTCCGAGATTGATGGGTGGAGCAGTGTATACACCAAATCTATTTACTTTGAGGATCGTTGATGGTCGTGAGGGCGGGATGGAAGCTCGAGCAGCGAGGAGCCGAACATTGCAACTTCAATTAGGGGAGGCCAGAGTTTCATAAGATGCTATCGCGTATATGTTATCTCTTGTTTTCTTCATGCCTTATTATTTGTGTGTGTGTGTGTGTGTGTATATATATATATATATGTGTGTGTGTATGTGTGTGTGCTTTTGAATCATGTGTTTGTATGTTTAAGGCATTATCTTCAGTTTAGTTTCTCTGTAATTGTCTGCTTAATATTATCAAGGGTCATTATATGCCATTTTGTATGTCGAGAGTTATGAGCGGGGGTACATCTTGTTGAGCTGGAATTAGATTGTCAAGTAGTTGTTGTGGGCCATTAGGGAAGGTGATTTAGGGGTACTTCTTGGAAGATTAGTGGTCAGATTAGCATGATTAGTCCAGCCATGAAGCCAGAGTTCTGAAATGTTTGCGTCGCTCAGTAGGGATGGTAGTTGTTTATGGAAGGACTCTTGAGTCCGATCGCTACCATTACTATGAAAGGAGCGGTAGCAAGTGGATGATGATGGCGGCCGCGTGGGTTTGTTCTAAAATTAGATCTGTCAAGAAAATTTCGAAATTGTATTGGTTGAATATGGTTAGAATGCATGGATTCTTCTGTATGTAGGATGTCGGGTTGGTGATTTCACCGGTTCGGGGAAGGGGATTCTCTATTCGCTGTCTTAGTGAGGTTGGCAGGGTATAGTTATATCTATGTGGGGGAGAACCATTTGGAATTTTGGGAATTAAACAAGGTGCGGAGCCAAGGAGAGTTCCACATCCTAGTCAAGAAGGAAGCCAGTTCAAGTGGTAGTCTAGATGGAGGTCGCGCAAGGTTGGGGGTTCAGAAACTTCTAGCGATAGGTTGGTACATTAGTTTTTTTTAAGCATAGGATATATGAGGTTGGATCCAGGTTGAGGGTTGTGTTAGAGCCTCCTTGTCTGTTCTTGTCTAATTAAGGCTTTAGGGTTCAAATCATGACCTGAACACCTGATTGGGATGCAGTCAATGTGGTTTTGACCAGTGTTTGATCGTGGGTTGGCATGGTAGATGGAGAAAAAGACCATGAGTCGGGCTCATGGCTGATAGGGGAGTGTTGTAATGTTGCGGGGTAGCCGTAGCATACACTAGGATGATAGGTTGGCGAGGAAATGTTGTAAGTCTACGATGTAATTGTAGCATTCACCAGAATGAGGTAGGCCATGGTAAGGGTGGTCGTTGGGTTGAAGGAAGATCAACACATGCCTGGTTTGAGGCGAACAATATTATCAAAGGATTACTCTTCGTTTGGGATGAGTATCGTTGGAACCGAGGCGAGGTTAGACATGTACAGAACTTGATTGGGTGAGACCCGTGGGTGAGGCCCGTTAGGTTGTGCAGACTATGTGAGACACTTGGGCGAGGCCCGTATGGTTGTGATAAGAGTGGGTAAGACTACATTTGAGAACGTGAGTCCCTAAGTTCCTAAGTTTTCTGATTTATTAGAAGTGGAACTTTAGTGACTAAAATGCTTTGACTAATTACTATTGATTATTACTTATTTTCAGTAAGGCCGGTTGATTTATTGGTGAGTTGATTTCTTAGTGGGTCTTACGGGGTGTTGTAGGACTACATTTTTTTTAGGTGTTGATATTTATTTGTCATGGGAGATTTCTGAGTATAGTGTTATTTGATTGGATTGGCCTTACTTTGTGATGAGTCTTGAGTGCTTTTGATATGAATGTATTCATAGTTTATGGATATTTAAGTCTAAATGACAATGTTGGCACTACTAGCAAAAAGTAGTGAGCAGGTTATTCGAAGTTAGACAGGCGGTGATATTATTGGCATCGCATAATATTTTTGTGTGATATTTGGATTTTTGGGACTCGAGATGTAGAGTCCCTGGTAGGTTGATTTCCTGTGAATTTGGAGTTTATGACCTGCTTAGATTTTTATAACGTTGTTATATATTTCAAATTTATTTTGAAATCATGTTTGGAATATTTTGCTAAATAGCTCACGAGTCTTTGGATTTACTTAGTTTGTACTATGTACTTAGGTACTCGAGTTGATGTCTAGAGTACCTTGTGAGAGATGAAGTGTGTTGGATTTAGAGAAGATGGTATAATCCTTTCTCTTAAATGTGGTTGCTGATATTGATTTTGTAATACCAAAGAGTTTTAACTATGATAATTTAAAAGGTTTTTTGTTAAACCGCATTTTATTATGGTTGATTTTCACAGTAGTTGTGCAACCACGGTAAATTGTGTTTTGAAAATATAAGTGTTACAAATAACTATTTTATAAAATATGTATTAATAGGTAAATAATAATCGAATATACCCAATTATCATTCTAATTGGATAACAGTTGTACTAGATTAGATCGGTTTGGAATTGGATCTGGGTGGTTATCTAACGGTCAATCGAATTTGGATATTAAAAATTTGGAACCATCCATTTCAATTCAATTGGCTATATAATGAAAAATGAATCGGTTTAAATTGAATTGGTTGGTTTGAATTGAATAATTTTATTCCTAGACACTCCTAATAATCACCAAAATGATCACTTTCCATCTATATATATAAATAAAACCATATATATATATATATATATATATATATATATATATATATATATATATATATATATATATATATATTTGGAAAAGCCTTAATAACCATGGAGTTCGAAAATTGCACATTTACGAACTCCAACTCAATAACGATGATCCCGCCTATTTAAAGGTGTACGTTTGTCACAAACTAAGTAACAATTTTGAAAATTTTCTTTGCAAAGTGTTTTCGTAAATCTTTGTAAATGACATTCCATACAAAGAACATCTTTGAAAATTAGAACAAAATATGGAAAATACCTTAATCCGAATTGAAACAAGCCATTTTCAACTGTATCCAACCTTCATAATATTTCAAAATATGTTGATGCAAACTTCACATTAGTTACACTTCACCAAAAGCTTTCATCCTCACATCAACATTCATGATTCACCTCCCAAAATACTAAAACAACCCAAACTTCAATAAAGCAACTACAAACTAGGGCTAAAAACGTAAATTCATAACGATTTTTAAACTTTCAAGGCTGAGTGTTTGGAAGCCTAACAAGAACAGAATGTTCTGGTTTATGATCACATTCATAATCAAGATGAACAAACGCTCTTTCCACTTCTGGTAATTCTTCTATCTTGATTTGAAGCGATTCCCCAATCCCATGTGCTTCTTTCAATGGCAAATCTTCAGGCAATTCTATATCAACCTAAACATAACAAACAACACACTCTTTCCTCAACATTCGAATATTCATTAAATTAAATAAATAAATAATTAAATAACATATTATATTACATACCTCAACAAAATAAAGAACACCAAATGTGTATGCACGAACAGTGTCCACACGGCTTATTTTAGGATGATGCCTCAGGACTAAATATGTCAGTGTTTGTAGAAAATCAGGAGGTGCTGTTTGTCCAACTAGTGAAACTACAAAATATATAAATAAGTAAATTTTTAGTACATCAAATGGGGCCCACAATTGAAGGACATTTTGTCAAATTAACCTGCATTTTCTATAACAGTTCCAGACCAATTGCTAATTGTGTAAACAGCAAGAACTATGGCTCCAGCAGGATCAATCCACCAGTAAAACTCGTCACCAAGAACAGCAGCAACCAAACCAACCAAATTTGTCACCACATCAAAATAATGATCCTGTGAATCACACATCAAATTACTAAATTGCCCTTTACAGAGATTCATATCCAAAACTCAAGTTAATTACACACCTTAGCATAAGCTCTAACAATCTTGTTTCCAGAGCTTCTACAGTAAATATAAAGAACCAACTTCACACCAGTAGCAGTTAACATAATTGCATACAACCAAATCAACTGTAAATCATTCATCTTTTCAGAAGGTGAGTTCCTAATTAACTGTTCAACTGCTTGGATTAAGACTTGAAATCCTGCATATTCATCATGTTAAGTGATAACTGAGAAGATTTTACATATTTACTTATATACCCTCCATAGTCACATACCAAGAGTGGCCATGATTGCAGCAAATATGATGATTCCAACAGGTTGGACTCGTAATTTTCCAATTGGGTATTTGTAAATGTTGATGCTTTTCATTGATAGGTGAGTGAACCATAGAATAGCACCTGCCATTAGATCAAGTAAAGAATCTAGGGTTGATGCTGCAATTGCTAATGATCCGCTTTGTACTGTTGCATAAATCTGGAATTCGTTTGAGAAAAAAGATGAGAAAGATGATATATTGGATCAATTAGAAATTAGAAGTTCTTGTTTACCTTAAGTGCAAGTAGAAAGATGTTTGCCCAATTGGAGATGTTGATTGCTCTTTCGTGTTGAGCTTCTTCTATCAAGTCTTCTTCTTCAGTGTTTATGTCATTGGTTGTCGCATGTAAGCAGTCAACTTCTTCAAAAGATTTCAAAGCTGCAAATTGCTTTTCGTAGTATTCTTTCTCCCCTGAATGAATCAATGATGTAATAAATCTCAAGAACAAGAAGAAATTTGATGAAAAGAATAGATGAATTCGAAGTTCTTTTTTTTGTTTACCTTCTATTAGTCCGATGGTTTTTGAAAGGTCGACTTGGAATGGAGCTTCAGGATCAAGGCCACGTCGGACTTTTTCAGGCAATTTTGAAAAGAAATCGCATCTCAGGCTAGTAACTGAATTACGTCTGTTCCTTCGTATGTGCTTTGAATCATCGTCACTCGACAACAATGGTGTTTTTGCATCCATTTGATTTTAATTTTTGAAACCAAAAGCTCTAAGCATTACCAAAAAAACTTCCAATGATCTTTTATCCTGAAAGCAATGATCTAAGAAATGAATCTGACACTTTACGACAAATTAATTATTTCTCTCTCAGACAAATCGTCGAACACCTGGTGTCACACATCTACACATCACGTTAATAATTGATCTTTTGAGCAAACTTACAAATGTACCACCATTCAAAAGCTTGTAATTTACTTGTCTTGAACAAATCAAGAACTTATATAGAAACACGCCTGTTGCATACGACCAAGCTTGCTCCACACCTCTCTCGTGAAACAAAATTGTAAAGAAGGGTACATGCGTATGCAAGTGGACGTCGTAGAGTCGGTAGAAATCATGTGCATATCGCATTTCTGAAACTTTTGTTGTTTTGTGTTTTGTTGGTTTGCTGAATACGATCGGAATATTTGTTGGTTTCTTCGAATTGATTACAAATGTTTGGTATTGAGAGCACTGATTTGTTATTGTTGTCCCTTCAGACTCTCTCTACGTACTTTCAGAATAATCACACATACCTAAGTTGCCTGCTACGTCAACATCATCTCCCACAAATTTCCATGATTATTCTATTGAATTATTATGTAAAATATACTAATAAAAATGTTTATTGTTTAATTTACGAGTTATATATTCACTAAAATAATTTTTTTTTTCAAATCTAACAAAATAACCACACATCGTTAAAAAAAATATTTGAAAACTCGCGATAACAACTTTTTCTGACACGTGGAACCACCGCTAAACATTCGCGGGAACACTTTATTTTCCTCGATGTTAGTTTAAGTTGTTTAGGTTGTTACCACCAAATAATCGCTACGTATGCGCGAGTAGTAACTTTTTGCACATATTTTACGTCTCGTTCAACCATGCATGCATGAATATTTATCGCAGCAAGGTCGTGACTCGTGAGGGTATATATTTCATCTATATATTATAAAGGCTTAAATGAACTATATTTTAAAGCACTTATGATTATTGCAATGTCGCTCCAATGCTGATACAGCTTTGCCATCAATTTACATGTTTAATGTTTAAGATGTAGTTTAACGTAAGAGAAAGACAAACATGCATGTAACCGGTAATAATTTCAAATCCCAGTTTTGTCAATTGTAATTGTTCTATAACCAGGCAGCTCGATCCAGACGGTGGGAAACTCGAACGAGTCGTGATTCATGTTTCTAAGGGGTCCAATACTCCAAGAATATATGAAACACATTATATCTTTGGACCAACCTTGGATAAGGCTTATCAAGATCCCTCCCAAAAAGAATCCATCAAGATTAGCTCAAACCAACTTAGAAATATCTTATCATATCAGTTTGCTTAGTTATTTATTTGAATTGTAGTATTCTTTTTTCATATATATATATATATATATATATATATATATATATATATATATATATATATATATATATATATATATATATATATATATATATATATTTATATATATAAAAGACTGGAAATGAATCAAACTTTCAATGAAATTTTTGTGAACCTTTTGAACGAGAAGTTCATTTATATTCATTTGATTTACTAAATAAATGAACATGAACACAAATTCTCATTTGTTTAGTTAAATGAATGAACATAAACAATGATTTTGTTCTTGTTCGTTCAATTATGTTCGTGAACATTCGTTTATGTTTAAGTTTCTTTATATTCATATATGTTCAATTATGTTTTATTGCATTATTATATTATATGCTTGTTTATGTTGATATATGTTCAATGATGGTTGCTTATCTTTGTTCGTTAATGTTCATTTAGTATGTTCACGAACATAAACGAATGCAAATGAACAATGTAATTTGTTAAACGAACGAACATGAACAAGAAAACTCGTTCGTTTATCCATTCGTATCCGTTCGTTTGTTCAACTAACTTAACCGAGCGAACATGAACAACCCTTGTCTGTGTTCGTTCTATTCATTTACAGTCCTATTGATAGACGCATTTTCATAGCCATCAATGACGATATCAACTGATACTATTAATGGAAATCGGGAAGTCACAATTCGCACTTTGACTGCAAAGACATTAACCGTACTCATGATTGGCTATATTTAACGACATATATGTTTAGAAACCAAAGAAGCAAATGTTATATCTAACATACTTCCATGCATAAATTAGATATCCATAGTAGTGATTATAAGATGATCAATGAATTCTTAATTTGCATTGATAATGAATAATATATATATATATATATATATATATATATATATATATATATATATATATATATATAATTGTTGATCCTAAATTAAAGGATATGTAACAATAATCAACTCACTTTTTCTATTTGACTAAATCTAGAGTTTATCTACAACAAATAAATATGCACATGCTATAACTTAATATGCTCCCGCAATATGGACGATCGAGAGAGAAGTCCAATCTTGGAGAGAAGAGTGTTGAATCGATGTTTTAGTATTTGTGTTTATGTTTTAAGTATAAGAAATAGCAATGTACTTTGGTTTTTTTGTCCCTAGTTTAAAAATAGCAATATACTTTGGCATCAATAAATGCATGTTGATTTGGTAATTGTGTTTGTAATTGTGTTTATGCTTTAAGTGCAAGAAATAGTAATATACCATGGTTTTTTGTCCCTAGTTTAAAAATAACAATGTACTTTGGTAGTTTTGTTTATGTTAGATATTTAACTTATATATATATATATATATATATATATATATATATATATATATATATATATATATATATATATATATATGTTGTTATTTAGTATGTAGTTGGAAAATCTTCGGGCAATGTTCAACGACTTGACGTGTAGGGATGAACTTATGCATTTTTTCAATCAAGGAAAGATCAAGGAGGAAATGACGGGAACGGAGGTGATGGTTCGTCGGATAATTAATTTGTGTTTTATATGTTAGACTTGTCGTGACACTTTGGTAGTCTTTAGCGGTGACTTTTGTCGCCGCTAATTCCCTTTTTCTTGTAGTGATCATCTTAGGAATGGCATACACATGCAATGATTTATGGAAATCTAACTGAATCAAGATCATAATGATCGACCAACAATTCAAAGGACCCTGACAACTACATTGGAATAATCAAACAACTACATTGGAATAATCAAGCAATTACTTACACATATAACCTCAAACCCCTTAAATAAATTAAAATAGATGATTTCTCGAGCATTTAGTGAATATAAAATATGTAGAGAATGAGCATAAAATTAATACTATCGAGTCTTGTTATAAGGAGACCTTGAATCTTGTTGGTGATTTTTGTATCATCAATGTCTATTTAAGTGTAATGGATTGACTTGTTGACCAAAATTCAATCTTGATGAATACAAAACAAGTAAGGAAGGTGCAGAGTGCACACTTGTTTAAATTTATTCAAGATTCAAAGTAGACTATCATTTAGGGGCGAAGCCCCTAAACGAACGGGGGTCCGGGAGCAGTGCCCCTGGGAGCGGGGTCCAAGGGTCGGCAGCCCCTGGCTGGGGTCGAGCTGAAATCTGAATTTTTTGTAAATGAACCCGGTTTTTTACTTCATTTTGACCTTTATTAAAAATCCGTTTTGGTGATTGTTATTGGTTTTGACAGTTGGAGTAGTTTTTGGACAAAGAAAATTGTCTTAACAGTTTTCAGACAAATGAACTACTTAATCATTTTGGTCATCAATTTTTATGGATACAGCAACAATCACGAAATTCATAACAATCATATTTTCTGTTTTCGCTCTCAATTCTGAGTTTTATCCGATTAAAGATTGGGAGTACCACCCAAATATTTTAATCTGAAAGTGAAACCACAATTCTCAGAATTTCCAAGGTTATTTTTATCCCGATTTTCTTACAAATCTATTATAAATATTCTCTTGTACTTTGTCATTCTCACATTTGTCCATAAAGGCTTCTCCAAGGTCTTAAATATTATGTGCATCGTCATCTTTGGTTGGAGAGTTGATTTAGATAGTTTGGCTTTGCAGGAACATTTAGATCGAAGGAGGTTGATTTGGATTTTATCCGTTGCCCGGTTTGTGAAGTGCAAATTGAAATATGATATCATCGTTTTGTTAGTTACTTAGTTAGTTGTGTAAGAGTTGTGGAGTAAAGTGCGCTTTGGTGGGATCATTTGATTCAAGTTCCTAACTAATCAACAACTTTGCATCACATGGTCAAGTCTTATACGTTGAAGAACAGAAATGAGAAATAGTTAGATGTTGTTGCTCTCGCTACACCTTGTGATGTTTATGATGTAAATTGGGTTTTTTTTTTCCTGTATGGAACATATAATAAATAATCTCAAAATCTTCAATATTATAATGAAATGGAACATATGATAAATAATATCAAAATCTTCAATATTATAAGGAAATAAAAATACCAATAATTACTTAATTAGTCAATGTAGATAGGCCAAATGGACAGCACAGTGTGTCCGTGAATAGCTTTGTGATATGATCGAATATTGACATGGCAGTTGGCAGGCAGGTCAAGGGTGGTATGGTGCGGTGGCCTGGTGGGGTATTTTCCCACGGTGTCTATGAATGGATCAGCATGATTATATGTATACCTACTGCATTTGTTTATATGGGTAATCACTACAATTTCATAATAGTTTTCATGCTATGAGATAACATTTTTTTAGAAATTATTATAAAATAATCATTTATATAATAAAATAGTGATATTGTAAGAAACTATTTTTCATTATAAACACATTTTATTTGCTATTTATTTTAAAAGACATACATTTTTTGAAAACAAAAATATTTTCAAATTTTGAATAATTCCATAAAATACCTATACTTTCACAAATTTATAAATAATTTCACTAGAATCATTGATAAAATATTTTAATTCAGGAACCAATATGCACTTTTCTCGTAAAGTATGAATATTCTTAAATTTTGAAAGATTTTGAAAAATACCTATAATTTCGTAAATTTTGAATAATTTAATAATACTGTAAGATGTCGAGTCTTTTGTTTATTCTAAAAAAAAAGTTCTTATGGATAGTGGACACCAAAATACATAGAACTGTTTCTAACCGATGTGAAACACTAACACTCTCTAAAGAGATAAAGGCTATGAAAATAAACAAAAAGATATTAAGCTATAATGGAGCTAGATGTCAACTCATCTATATTTGTTTAATTGGTTCTACTCCCTATTTTTTTATGAAGATAATGAATCTTTTTATCGAAGATTTTAAAAAAAGGGTTTGGATCTCCTACGGGAATGATATGGAAAGAGTCAAAACCAAAAATAGTGATATCTGCTAGCAACAATATAATGGAGGTAGTCAATCAATATATATTGATCTTATTCAGATCAAAATTTTCTGTTAGATTTCTTCTTATGTTAGAATTCTTTTTATTTACCTTAAGATTATAGCTCAATAAGCAAAAGCACCGCCATGTCAAGGCAGACGTTACAGGTTCAAGCCCCGTCAGTCCCAGTGGATCCAGTAAGTACATCAATTTATCTCTCCATTTTATGTGAAATGAAAAGAGGGACACGCAAAAACAAAAACAAAAAAAAAAAGATCAAAGTTACATTATACCATATAAAATAAATGTGAAGTCTTTTGTTTACTTTTTAAAAACTCTTTTGAGGACAATGTAAATTCCAACACATATAGATATATGTAACGTTGTGCCCAGCTAATGTGGGACATACTGACCTTCTCATATAAGTATATGTGAAATCCTTTGTTTATTTGACACACCTCCTCATATAAGATATATGTGAAATCCTTTCTTTACTCTCAAAAAATAGCTCTTAGGAAGATAGACAATGAGAGATTAAGCCACATAAAAGCTAGAACTTTGATACATGTAAAGATAAAAGATGCATATAGAATTTTTCTTACTCTTACCCACCAAATGTGCTCTTATGAAATGACTTGGACACAAAACCTTATAGTGAAGAAATAAAATATTAGGTTTGATTTCATTGTTTCTGATTGTTTCAGATTTATTGGCACGTAAAATGATGAGTTTGATATAGTCTTCTTTATGGTACATTTGATGAGTTTCAATGCATAAGGTACAAGTTAATATAAATAACATCACTTCGCTTCAAGCATTGTCTCTTCGTTAGTATTCTCCTTTTGATTATAGAGATTAGACCATGATATATAACCATGTCACCTAGAACAAAATTTCCACACCATAATTCTTAATCCCCAAAAAAGGTTAAATACTTTTTAATTAAAAAAAAAAAAAAAAAAAAAAAGACTAATCCCATGCACTAGGTGCACCAGCCCCACCATAACCACCACCATATCCACCACCACCACCACCATAGTAATCCATTCCTCCACCAACCCCCCTATTGAACGAATTCTCCTTTCTAAAATCCCGGCCACCAAACCGCCCGCCGGACCGCCTACCCTTACCACCACCATAAGCCGCCCGGCTGGCGTACCGAGTCAACCACTGTGGCACTTCTTGATTAGCTTCTTGCATAAGATCCGCTAGCGGTTTAGCTAACGACATATTATTCTCATTAAAAAAAGCCGTAGCCAATCCCGTCTTGCCAGCTCGCCCTGTCCTCCCTATCCGGTGTACATAGTCATCAATGTCATTAGGAAGGTCAAAATTAACCACGTGTGAAACATGTGGGATATCCAACCCACGTGCTGCCACGTCAGTAGCAACAAGAATTGGAGTCTTCCCACTCTTAAATGACCTCAATGCCAACTCCCTTTCCTATTAATAATAAAATAACAAAAATTAGAAAATTAACTTTTATTCATTTTTTTTTTAACTCTAATTTTTTTTTACCGGTTGTGTTCTGTCTCCATGAATTGTAGTAGCGGGAAACGAATTGCCACATAGCCAATATTCAAGTGAATCGGCTCCTTTTTTTGTCTCAACAAAAACTAGTGTAAGAGGTTGCTGAATAAAAAAAATATATTACATTACATTAAAAAGATAAATGAAAAAAATTATAAAAAGTGTACACGTGTACCTTGCCAGATCCATTATCAATTTGTGCATGAAGAAGGTCCATAAGGTGGCTTCTTTTATCAGTTTCTTGAACAAATTCCACCCTTTGAACAATCAAATCAGTACTTGACCCGACACGCCCCACAGTTAGAAATATATAATTTGAAAGAAAATCAGACGCAAGTCTCTGCGGAAAAACATTATATAAATTTAAAAAAACTATAAATTAAAATGATTTAAATTAATAAAATAAAATAAAAAACCTGGATTTCTCTAGGAAAAGTGGCACTGAAAAGCATTGTTTGTCTTCCACCAGGTGGAGGCATGTCTGTTTGTTCCACTATTTTTCTTATTTGAGGCTCAAATCCCATATCCAACATACGATCTGCTTCATCAAGAGCTAAATACCTTATCATTTGTAATGACACTTTTGCCCTTTCAAGTAAATCAACTAATCTTCCAGGTGTTGCCACAAGTATATCAACTCCTCTCTCAAGCTCTCTCAACTTCAAAATAGCCAATCAACTTAATACTTATATATACTAGAAAATATTACCAATTTACTATATTACCCCTAAGTTGAACTACTTACCTGTTGATTAATAGGTGCTCCACCATAAACAACCACCACCTTCACACCTGTCTGATAAGCAAACTTTCGAGCTTCCAAATGTATCTGAACACAATCAAAAATATAAAGACATTGAATACACGAAACCAGAGTATGAAATTGGTGAAAGTCAAAGAGTCAAACCTGACAAGAGAGTTCCCTAGTGGGAGAAAGAATAAGAGCAAGAGGAAAGACAGTTCTAAAACCGTGAGGTCTTTGTACAGATTGACCCCTCATAATTCCACTAATTATAGGAAAGCAAAAAGCAGCTGTTTTTCCAGATCCTGTTTGAGCACAAGCCATAAGATCTCTTCCAGCAAGAGAAATGGGAATAGTGTAACGTTGAACAGGGGTAGGTTTGATATATTTGCACCTCCTAATGTTGAGATTTAAAGCTTCTCCTAAGTCTATTTCAGCAAAAGTGTTAACTGGAGGGGGGACATTAACACCACTTGTTTCAACAGGAATATCTTCATAAGCATCAAAGTTGATACCACTGCTTTCTTGATCTGATGCAATCTCTTCAGCGGAGTCTACATCATCATTACCAAATGGATTGGCTTCATATTCTCTACCACCCCAACTACCACCTCTGTTTCCCCAACCACCACGTCCACCACCACCACCACCACGGCCGCCAGTATTGTACCCTGGCCTACCATAGTCAGCCCTAGGAGCCACCCACCGTGAACCGCTTGTTTGTCCGCTATATCCTGACCTATCATTGATCGGAAGTGGGACATTGTTTGAGGTAGGTGGGCCCGGCATTTGTTCAGGAGTGCTTGGTCTGTTACGAAGATGAGGGGGGACATATGCAGGTTTTTGGGGAGCATTTGAAGCTCCACCAACCCCATAACCATCAGAGCCAGAAGCTGCATTATCAACAGCATCAGCCCACGAGGTTCTCATGGTATATAGGAATAGAAATCCTCAACCTTAGGGTTTAATATCCCGAAAATCCAAAATCAGAAGCTAAATTCTCTTAACCTAAACCGAGAGATACCAAAAAAATGTTGCTTGCAGGTTTATATTGACACCGATCGATCAAAAAGTTGCAATCGTTACCACACAGATCAATTCCTGAACACAATGAAACCAAGAATAAAATCAACATTGTGGCAGGATATCATCGTATCAGTTCCAATTAGCTATATGACATGCATTTGCAGAAAAAACTTCATACCATGCAAATCGCATAAATCAGCCAACAAAACTAAACGATATCAATGATGTTAAACTGGAAAAATGTTGCTAAATACTAAAATCCAATCCAACGAGTTCTAGAATCCCGATGAAATCGAGTTTGTGTATATATCTACCTAGCTACATACACGCTTTTCAAATACAGATAACTATAAGCCGCGTATAAAACGGTAACCGGATAATTTAGATAAGGATGGACGTAGTGCTCCTTGAGAGCAATGAGATCGAGCGTTTCACGAATTGATTGTTAGCTCGAAAGACAAATGGACGTAAAACAATATAGATACATATAAACATCAGAGATAGAGAATCAGAAACACATACAGGAAAAGGAGAAGGACGAACCTGAAATGAAGGAATTGAAGAGGAAAATCTGTATCAATGGCAGAGGGAGATAATGCAGAATCGTAGGAGAAATCAGAAACCCTAATAAAGGGGAAAAGGCCTATATTTCAGAGAAGAGAGAGAATTGGGACAATAAATCGAAAATATAGGATTATGAGATGCTATGTGCGATTAGATTTTGAAACAAATAAGAAAAAAATGTACCATTTTGAAACAAAAAGAAGGTTGTTATGCCTTGAGTTTCAAGTAGTCATCATCATATTTTAAAATTTGAAAAGTATGTCTTACACATTTATAAAAAAAATATTATATGAATGTCAAATTAAGTAGTGCAAACCATGAAAAAATAGCAATAATTATTCATTTTTAAAATGGTGATATTATTAAATGGGAAAACTGCAATAAAGTCCCTAAATATTGATCTCATAATCGATTTAGTCCCTATATTTATTTTTTATTCAATTAAGTCCCAAATATCGGAAATCATATTCAATTTAACCCTTTGACCCGATCAACGAGTCATCCAACTTTCAAAAATTACATTTTTGGCCCAGATTTCAAATTTTTTTACAAATTTGGTCCAAAATTTATACTTTTGGCCCAAGTTTTAAATTTTGTAACAAATTTAGTCCAAACATTACCCTTTTTGCCCAAATTTTAGAATTTTATTATGAATTCATCCTAACTTTAGTTTTTTTTAGAACTTTTTTTTCTCAAATTTTTTTTCTAATATGTTTTTTCTTTATAAAATCATATTAATACAAAAAAAACGTATTTTCACATAAAAATCTTATATTTTCTATATAAAAACTTTTTTTAAAAAGTTTTTTGTAAATGAAATATCTAGTTCTAAAAATATATATTTATTAAGTATATAAATATATACAAATTCGTTTTTATAAAAAAATGTATACAAAAACTTATTTTACAAAAAAAATGTATACAAACACCTATCACCTTTATATATATATATATATATATATATATATATATATATATATATATATATATATATAGGTGTGTATCTATATTTTTTTACAAAATCGTGTTTGTTTGTTTTTTTATAAAAACGTGTTTGAATAATTTTTTATATAATACGTGTTTGTATATATTTTATAAAATCGTGTTTGTATACATTTTATAAAAACGTGTTTAAATAATTTTTTATATAATACATGTTTGTATATATTTTATAAAATCGTGTTTCTATACATTTGATAAAATATATACGAACACGTATTATATAAAAAATTATTAAAATAAGTTTTTATAAAAAAATATATAAACAAACATGATTTTATAAAAAAAAATATAGATAAAATAGGTTTTTGTATACATTTTTTTTTATAAAAACGGATTTGTATATATTTATATACTTATTAAATATTTATTTTTATAACTAGATATTCATATAAAAAAAAGTTTTTTAAAAAAAATTTATATAGAAAATATAAAAAGTGAAAATACGTTTTTTTTTTTTTGTATAAGTATGATTTTATAAAGAAAAAACATATTACAAACAATTCTTTGAGAAAAAAAGTTGTAAAAAAAACTAAAGTTAGGATGAATTCATAATAAAGTTCTAAAATTTGCGCAAAAAAGGTAAAGTTTGGACCAAATTTGTAACAAAATTTAAAATTTGGGCCAAAAGTGTAAATTTTGGACCAAATTTGTAACAAATTTTGAAATCTGGGCCAAAAATGTAATTTTTGAAACTTGGATGACCTATTGACCGGGTCAAAGGGTTAAATTGAATACGATTACCGGTATTTGAGACTTAATTGAATAAAAAATATATATATGGATTAAATCGATTATGAGGCCAATATGTAAGGACTTTATTGCAGTTTTCCCTTATTAAATACTAGATATCAAGGTTATCATATTTTATCGTTTAGGTTAATCGGTGTGGTCACCGGAGTGAAGGTGTTCACTTCATTGCCGTGTTCACATAATTGTTAACGAGCATGAATACAAGAAAAAAATGAATAAGTGATGAACAAAAGAAAAAGAAGGAATAATAAAGAATTGTAGTAGTAGTGAAGAAGTCATCATGCTCCATGAAAGGGTCATTATGTTCAATGCCACATAGCTTGGTGGAAAAGGACACTTACATATATGAAAGACTTTCACATTATCATCGTACTTTCACATTATCATCATACTTCTCATCTATACTGATAGCCTTAAAATTACTCTAAAAAGGTTAACTATTTAAGTTTCATTTTATTTGATTCTTGTATATTTTTATAGTTATATTCGAAACTAATTATATATGATAAAATTGTGAAATAATATCACAATATAATAACTATGTTTTATATTGACATCGTTAAAGTCATTTGATGCGACCTTGGCTTGAACCGATTGATATTGTTCACTTGGATTCTTGGTTGCCTCTGCAAGATCACAAAGAAAGAAGGCTGTCAGCCGCTTTCCAGGAGGAGCTCCCGGAAGAACGCTCCGACGGTCAAGTTAGAGAGTGTTTAGGATCTTTGGGTGTGCGCTCTTAGAGAGTCTAGAGAGCTTACCTCGTAGGTCTGAGAGCGTATCCTTTTATACCTAGCTCCCTTGCTTGATCCGTACCAGACAAGATCGTTTTTTGGGTAGACAGGATCAGGGGCGTTGATTGGAGGGTCATGCGCCTTCAACCGTTAGGGCGCTCTTATTGGCTCTGACGGTAATGGCCTGATCCACCTGCTTGTCTCCTGACCATATCTTTTGTCTCGGAGCTGGGAGCGTCCCTTGGTGGGAGCGAGCCTTTCTCCTGTGCGTTTCGCTCCCGGGGGCGCCAGCGGACGCTAAGCCTGCTGGGTCGGGCCCGGTTGGCGTGCGCGGCTCGTGCTTCTGCCGTGCTGCCCTAGGCACGTCATCAAGTCCCCCAGTCCAGTAGTCATAGCGTTGCAGCGCTATTTATGGCGTTCTAGACTTAGCTAGCTTACGTGTGGTGGTTTTTCTTTGCCCGTCGTTCCGTCTTTAATGGCGACGTGACTGCGCATGATGACTGGCAGTTACGCCACTGTGTCAGGCATTTAAATGTCCCGCCTCTTCCTTTTCTTTATAAGGGCATTTAAACGGTTTCTCTTTATATTTTCCTCCTTCTCTATTCGTCTTCCTGTTTTCTGGTTTGTCTTCTTCTTTCTTTCTTTCTTATGGCAAACCTTCCCGGTATCCTCCCTTCCGCCATTGGGTATCGTCAACTAGAGGTCACATATGGCTTATCTTCTCTGGAAGGTGTAGAGTTTCATGCACCCGGCTCTAGTATCTCATCCCCTCCCCCTGGCAAGATTGGGGTTTACTTGAAAACCCTAGATGCTGGCATCCGTTTTCCTTTGACTGATTTTCAAGAGGAGGTCTTCCAGAAAGACGGTTGTAGTCTTCAGATGCTGACCCCCAATGCAGTCAACAAAGTGGTTGCATTTGAGATGATCTGTAGAGCTAACGGGTATCTTCCAGATTACTTCGTTTTTAAGTTTTTCTTCTGATTTTGCGTCACTGGAGATAAGTTCACCTTTTTCGGTCCGACGAGGGGGGCACACCTTAGTTCCCGACGGGTGGACCCCTAAGAACTGGCGGGACAAATGGCTATGGGTAAACCAGGAGTTGGTCGGAAGCGGCCGGTACCGTGCGAATGCTTTTGTCGATACCATCCCCAAGCTCTTCCCTCATAACCAAAGTGTTGCTGATTATCTGAAGTGTGTGCAAGTATCCCCTGAGGATTATTCTGAGGCTTTGCTTTCTAGTGTAGGGATGAGTCCTTCTTGGAGGCGTCGTGGCAAAATGACGGTGTTTTTCTTCATCGTTGACGGTGAGTGTTGCGCCCCTCTTTTTTCTTTCCCCCCTTGTTATTACTGTATGACTGATATTCCTTGTTTTGGCATCTCTAGGTGTTGAATCTTCCCTGTCCATGGATGAGGTGTTACGGAAGCGTTATCGGGGCAAGTTAGAGTATCGCGAGGTGGATCTAGTTGATCGGTTTCCTCCACCTCGCCGAATGGATCAGCTTGCCTTAACTGCTGCCCCTTCCGCCCCCCTGCAGGTTCGTCAGCATCGGAGGAGGATCCTTTACACGCCCGCCCGATCTCTGCTATCATGCCCTTGGGTAGCACTCGCTCCTCCTCCGTGGAGGGTAGCGAAGACAGCAAAGAAGGGATTATCACGGATGCCCGGCGAATGCAAGCAAAGAGAAAAGCTGTCTTAGCCATGGGTGAGCCGGTTACCGGCACGCCTACCACTGCCAAGAGAGTTCATACCCGACACAGCTTCTCTCATCTGCTGAGTTCTATGACTTCCGCACCGGCCGGTGTGGTCGTGATCCCTGATGACGACACGCAACAATCCCAAGGGATCGACAGGGAGACTAAACACCACGTTGCTCCTACCTTCTCCTCTATTCCTATTCCAGGTGTTCCATTGGTTTCCCCGAAGTTCTCCCCGGTTAAAGGTTCTAGCGGCCCTGGGCAAGTTCCAGTTTCTTTAGGTGGTGTTTCTGGAGACAACTCTACTGAGTCTCCTGTTTTTGTTCCTTCCTGGGATCTCCGCAATGATTCCCGACTCTCTGTTCGTAGCAATACTCTGGAATTTTCCCGCCATGCTTTTCCTCTGGCTGCTGTTGGCGATATGGAGGTTATGGGTAATCCTTCCCTTGCTCATAACATGGCTTACGCTGCTGCGCATGCCATGTTTTACCTTGTCGCAGGTTCTCGACGTGTTCATGCCCTTGGCGAGATGGAGGTCGTCCACGCTACTTGTGAATCACACGTGACGGGGTTGGAACGTCGCCTCGGCGAGCTTGGCGAGGACCTCCATTTGTCTGAGCAAAAGTGTGAATTGCTATCTTCTGAGAAAACCGTCCTTAACGAAACTAGAGCCGTTTTGGAAGCTAAGGTCGACTCCCTGACTCAAGTGAATGAAGGTTTGATGATCCAGGTGGAAAGTCTTGAGCGCGATGCTACTGATCGCTATAAGCTTATTTCGTTGTTGCAATCGGATTTGGACGCTTCCCATCGAGACTTGGATTAGCTGGTGCACGTTGGTGTTGTTCGCATTGTTGATAAATTGATTGAGCATCCGGACTTTACTAACGCGATAAGTCTCATCCGACATGCTACTTTTTATGGCCGGGATTGAGTCTGTTCAGAAAACTTCTGCTGGTGCTAATGGTGGAGATGTTGGTGTTGGTGCTACTTCTGTCGATCCCGTGGTTAGTGTGAACGATGCTTTGTTGTCTTTTGCCAGCATGGATCATGCATCCTTGTTGGGTTTAGGTGAACTGGATGTTGGGGGTCTCCGAGAGTTATGTTCTTTTGGTGGTTCAGAGGGTACTCCGGAAAGTGCGATGGGTCATGATATTGTGCAGGTGCCTGAGTTTGATGCTGGGGGAGGTAATGAGGGTGGTGATGGTGATCATGGCGAAGGTGAAGTGGCTGTTGTGGGAAATGAAGTTGCATGTGATGAGAATGATGTTGTTAAGGATGCTCCGGCATCGTGTGCTACCCCTCTTGGGTCGTGAAAATTTCTTTGCTTGTTTCAGTTTCTATCTTGTGTGTTTCTTTTGGTAGCCATATGATGCCTTTAGTTTGTATAACGCATGAACTTTTAGACAATATTTACTGTTTTATGTGTGTAACCATGTTCTCTAAGCATTACTTGTTTGTTGCTTGCTCTCTTTTTCTCTTATTTTCCTTTGTTTGGAAAAACATAGCGCTCTGTTGCTTGCTTCGTTTTTCCTTAGAACATACTCACCTACTCTGAACGCTTTCTCCTTTACCCTTTGGTTGTAATACCTTTCTGTTGCATGCTTGTATGCAGCCTGGCGCATTTCTGATTTTTCGCGTTTTTCTTCTAGGATATCCAGGTTTATCCTTAGGTCATGTGCGTTGCTTTCTTCATCCGTGCTAGCCACCCTTAGTGTACTCACCGTTAACTCCATGGGGAGCATAGCTTCTGTCCTGTATGTCAAGCTGAACGGGGTTTCTCCCGTGCTCGTTCGCGGTGTGATCCTGTATGACCATGCACTGTCGGTATCTCCTTCGCCCAGTTCCCTTTTGCCTTGCCCAGCCTTTTCTTGATCCCATTCACGATACTTCAATTGGACACCTCCCTCTGTCCGTTCGCTTGTGGATGTGCTACTGATGTGAACCGTTGATGTGACAACCCGATATTTCAACTCTATGTAATGACCTAAAAAGACAAGTATTGTAACCACTTTTGATATAATGAAATTAACTTCGAAAATAAAATGTCCAAAAATCTCAAATAAATTACCTACTATGTTATATAACATTAAACCGTGATCATACGTAAAAATAACGCCCAAATCTGACTTCATATAAAGAAGTTATGATTTTTCCAAGTTCAGCTTAGCAACAGACAGCTAAAAACTCGAAACGGAGATCGAACGACTTTTGGCCGGAATGACCTAAATGAGAATCGAAGGTCTCGGCAGTAGTTGTGCAATGGTAAAAAGTCTGGCAAAAACAGACGTCAGATAATGAAGTTATGAATTTCTAAAGACATTTTCTTACCGCGCCCTTTTAAAAATAAATAATAAAAATAATTTCAAAATTTGCCGACGGAATCTAAACGAAAGTTGTAGAGCGTAGTCTCACCTACGCGTGGATATAAAGAACGTCGAAAACGGAGTTCGTATGAAGAAGATATGAATTTTTGAAGTTTATTAAATAATTAAAATATAAATTTTAATTATAAGCCTTGGTATTATCCGAAGGCGAGTCATCAGATAGGCCGAGTTACGCCCAACGTAAGCTCGTACGCCCCGCGTACTCAAGGCCTAGGCCTCAGTCGTCCACGTCGCGCCCTATGCGAGGCTATGCCCCGTCCCATCCAGAGTCCGAAGCAGTCGAGGATGCGCTCATGCGTGACGCACGCGTACGCCCAGCGTACCCACGTACAGAGGCGGTTCAAACCCCTCTATAAAAGGGATGCGAGGGTTCCGAAGAAAAGGGCCATTCTCTCTCATTTCTCTTGCGTTGTTGCCTCGTTTTCTGTGCCCGTACTATCCCGAAGTCCCGGTTTACTTGCTCAATGTCCCGAAGGTCGTTTGTACTCCCGAGATTCCCGAGAATCCCGAGAAAATCCGCTTTCCCGAGTAGAAATTCTGCTCGGTTTTCATCCCGCCTTTTCCAACTTTGCAGGTGAGTTCATACCCCTATAATTTACACTTTAAAATGTTTTGTAAATGTTTTTAGATGCTTTTAAGGGGGGATTACAAGTAAACCACTTGATTATTAGTGGGTATTTTATAAAGTTTCACTATACACTTTTTATCAACGGAATCATATGTGATTTATAACGATTATAGGGAAACTTTTGTATGCGAAATATATCACGATAACATCATGAACTGAAAAATATTGTTATATATGTATAAATCAAACACTCTTCTTATACTGTATGTATGTATGTATGTCCATCTCAGGCACTACAAAAATTATACTTTTCATAACAAGTGAGTATTTCACTAGGGATTACTATGCAAACGAGTCACACTTTTAGAAAACTATAATAGGTATAGTTTTACGAGAACATTACGAACTTTTACATACTGGAAACGCTATTTCAAGACGATACTTTCGCATACAAGAACAAACGAACATTTTCATATGTAAATCTGTTTTATACTAAGTTTTGTGAGACATTAACTTCACGTACGTTCGAGTACACATTTCAAGTCCTGTATTATATACCAGAATCCCTTGGAGGGGGAGCATGGTGTTTGTGTATAGATCTATACGGGCTTGACAACTCCGCGCCCTGACTGTTAGCTACAGTACACCATTTGGGGTGACAAACGTCAGAACATTCCAACGGCTGAAGAACGTTGTGTATAGGCAATTCTAGTCAATAGCATGGTTATAAAACTCACATGGAGTATTAAAAACACATTGATTTACGGGGTTTTTTAGACGTATTAGAAATTTTATACGTGCATACATTTTCTAGAAACAAACATTGGTCTTGATAGAAGGCTACATTTATGCTAATAGAAAATATGGGATTTTCTAGGAACAAACAAACAAAAACAAAACATTTCATTTCTTACAAACATTGTCATTTAATACTTATGAAACTCACCAACTTAAATGCTGATCTACTCTTTCAAAACTACTTGTATGTCCCAGGGATTCAGTAATTACAGGTAACAAACAGCTTTTGAAGAAGGGACGCTGCGACGCCAGTTTAAATTCATATTTTGGCATCATATTGTAATTGGTTTTGAACATGTACCTTTTAACAATGTAAACTTTCAATTATATATATGATGGTTGTATTGCTTTCTTAACTATGTATTCATTTGTTACGTTACCACATGAAGTCATCCGCCCCCGAACGTTTTCCGCCGTTCCGGTTTGGGGGTGTGACAGTTGATTTATCCCTTTGGTGGCGCACCACTCCTTGAATGGGTTCTCGGCAAACTGTAGGCCGTTGTCATTGATGAGTACTTTAGGCGTCCCAAACCTTGTTATAATATTCTTCCATACGAATTTTATCATGTGTCTCACTGAGATACACGCTAACGGCTCTGCTTCAATCCATTTTGTGAAATAATCTACGGGCACCACCATGTATTTCAGCTTCCCTGGAGCTTCCGGGAACGGGCCCACTATATCTATACCCTATTGGTAGAACGGCCACGAGCTAGATATGTTATGCAATGGTACTGGGGGTTTGCTTGGACTGGAGCGTAAGACTGGCATTCCCTACATCTCCTGGCTACCTCTAGCGCGTCTTGCTGTATTGTGGGCCAGTATATACCCATTCGCAGTACTTTGCCTGTTAAGGCCCGTGCCCCCTCATGTGCACCCACCTAGCCTGCATGTGCTTCCTGTAGCATCTCTCTCCCTTTGGCTTGGTCTACACACTTCAGCCATGGCGCTGTGAACCCTTTCTTGTATAATTCTCCATTTATTAATGCATATGAGGGTGCTTTTATACGTATCTTCTTGGCCTCGCCGTGATCGTCCGACAACACCCCCCCTTTGTAGGTATTCCCTGAATGGTGTCATCCACGTGGGCCCAGTGGTCGTTAGGGCATTCACCTGCCATTCATCTATACTTCTTTGTCAATGTACCTCTACCAATACTTTCTTCGATAGGTGGTCGAAGCACGTAGATGCCAATTTGCTTAAGGCATCCACCCTCTTATGACGGGGAAAGAATGTGACATAGAGTCACTAGCCGATGTGATGTGTGGCATGTGCTGTTTGAAGGACGCGCATTGGTGATTTATCTAGTGAAATGTAGAAACTCTCTAGGAAGTTTTGTCTAGAAAGTGATAATGGATGTGTAGAAGGGAAAGTGAGCGGGAGTGTAGGTATAAATCCTAAGTCAAGGTAGTGTAAGTGGTCTATAAGTTGTGATAAATTAGATATTACTCATTATGTGTTAAAGGAATGGGATTGAGTTATCATAAAACTTATCCTAATTTGTGTAACAACAAGGTGTGAGTGTTAAAAAGTCGGAATGTAGAAAGGAATGTTTTAGTAAAATAGAAATATTTGTATCAAGAGATTGGCTGGCTGGTTTACATAAAACCTTACTGAAATCGGAAAATAGTCAAAGAGCAATCGGGGATCACATAGGCTTATATAGTCTAAGGGAAAATATTGAGCTCCCAAAGAAAGCTTAATGATAGATTGATACGTTCAAGTGCAATATGAGACTATAGGTGGTCAAGAGTTGACTAAAGGGTCAAATAGACTCATGAGACTTAAGTATAAATATTAAGCTTCAGAAAGAGTTTATGTATGTATAGGTATATGGCAAGCAAGACACAAAAAAATGGGAGGTGTGACTCCCAAATATAAGTAATACATGCATGTATATATTAAAGTACATCTTTTCGATGTACTAATTATGAGCTTCAGATGCAAAGGTATAAGGTTAATAATGACTAATGAGATGAACCCTCATATTCTCAAATAGAGAATTTGTCAGTAGATAGTAGGTAAGAATTCATTTGAATTTGTAAATTCGGGGTTGGAGTCGTAAAGTCAAGAATATATGAGTATAGTGTGGATGAAGTGTTAGAGGTTAGGGTGGTAAAGTAAGGAATATATGAGTATAGTGTGGATGAAGTGTTAGAGGTTAGAGTGGTAAAGTAAGGAATATATGAGTACAGTATGGATGAAGTGTTATGGTACACACATATTACTAGACACATGGGACTCATTGTAACTTGATAATATCATGAAATTTCCTAAGGATCAAGTTCGAAAGAGAAATGTGACACGAACGATACGATATGAATTCTATAATGAGGCATGAATACTGCATGACACCGTGCTAATGTATAGATGGTGCCTAATACACATCAGTATCATACCCACTAAATAACCAAAGATGGAAGCATTAATTACGATTAGAAAATGAACTAGTTAGGTTGTGCTACTTCACTAAGGATGTTAGTATGTGTAACACTCAAAATTTCAAACCAATTTAAACTTTATAAAACATGTCAAGTTCATCAAAACATTACAACTTTGTTTTCAAAATATAAATTATCAGAGTTTTCCCAGAAACATAAACATAATTGGAGAAGCTGTACGATCACGCCTTTGCCTTGCCGCGATCCCCTGATGTACCTGAAACAATAAACTGAAACTGTAAGCCCGAAAGCTTAGTGAGTTACCCCCAAAATATCAATACACATACAATCCACATAACCATGTCAACGATAACATATCATAACAAACTGCATAGAACAGCACGTAACAGGTCCACAACTCTACAGACTGGAATACCCCTGGGCCCACAGTGTGAGTCTGGAATGCCTGCCGAGCCCTCAGCTCACATCTGGATTGCCACCGAGCCCTCAGTACGAGTCTGGAATGCCTACTGGGCCCTCAGCTCATATCTGGAATGCTCCCGAGTCCTCAGTATGAGTCTGGAATGCCTATTGGGCCCTCAACTCGTATCTGGAATGCTCCCGAGTCCTCAGTATGAGTTTGGAATGCCTACCGGGCCCTCAGCTCATATCTGGAATACTCTAGGGTTTGTTGGCTACCGCATGGAGAAGTACAACCTCAACCCAACCCACATAACATATAACATAACTACTGAGCATGCAATAATCATATAACATCACAGGTAGTCCTACAGGTCTACCTAACTGGCATAACCACTAGCATGCAACACAAACTCATACTCAACATGTAACACTACTAGGATAACATATCCAATGGGCCAGCCTTGGTGCCTTAGACCCCTTAGTATAGTGAGGATAACTCACCTCGTAGATGTCAACTCGGTAGATAATCCCAACTCTCCGATCACTTGCCAAGGACTCCACCACCTATTACCATAGAAATTGAAACCTTATTTGGGAAAGAAAATAATAATGGAATGGATTGTGTAGCCCATGTTTATGAATGGGTAAAAGAGAGTTTCCCTCTAGTGGGATTGTCAGGTCATGACTCCAGTAGGAATGAATCGGGCAGATAACCCAAGATGTGGTATAGAAATTTTTAACAAAATGTGATTGTTGTATGATTAAGACTTTGACGTCTGATGAGAAAAAAAAAGTGCCAGCTAAGGAAAAGATTATTGATCAAAAAGGGAATTAATAAAAAGATATTAATGTTAGAAAGAAAGATTTAGTAGGAAGAGTCATTCCCAATATATGATAGTCTTTTGATTATGAGAACCAGTGGGAAGGAGATTACATCCAAGAAAGCGCTTAGATATAATATTGTAAGATATCATGCGAAGGATTTGAATCAGTCTTGAATGGCTATAGAATTGTAAAAAGATTCAAAGGAGACGATGGAAGTTTTGGTTTAGTCCCGACTCCTGAGTAATGATAAACTATAAAGTATTATAAGAGATAGTGGAATAGAGAATTCCATAAATTGACTTAGTGAAATGAGGCATGGTGCCTAGAGTTATAAGAGATTCAACGATCTCCTTAATTTTTGGTGGTACTAAATCGTAATAAGGGATGATTAAGATTATGGAGATCAAGAAAATAAGTGGTAGAATGTATAAGCGTAAGAGCATGAGAGGAAAGAACTCTATAAGACCTTGAGAAATAAAGGGATAACTTGAAAGATATAAGAAGTAATTAAACATGCCAACCTGAAGTTAGTATTAGTGACAACTATGTCACTTCATGTGAGAAAAGAATTTAAGAGATTTGATTACGATCAAAATGGAGATTTCAATTCAAGGAAAAGAAATGGTAAGAATATTATGTCGTCAAAAGATAGGATTGAAGAAATGGTCATGAAAACAGGAAGAAGACGAGTTGTTGGTCTTGTTAGCAATCGATATCATATTCGTTTGTAGAATGGTCTATAAATGATCGTAATGTGAATGTTGAGTCCTAAGTCCAAAGCGCTCACAGTAGGCACCTATGCTAAAGGTAAAATAACAAGCTAAGAGATTTAAGGTATGAATCGAACCAGAGACAAGCATAACATGTAGGAATACATGTTATGCAAACTGAAAGAATGACTTCCTTGTGGAAGGTATGATCTTAAGATAAGATAAGTTGATCATCATTCCTATGAAAGGATTGGTGAAGAGAATGTAAGGATTATAGTTAAAGACGACAGTACATAGTTGACATACAAGAGGGTTAAAGCCCAAAGTACTCATAAGATTAAAGTATTATTAGTAGAATGGAAGCTGGACATAAAGTGTAAGAAGGAAATGAATAAGTGTAAATGTTTTAAATAACAGATAAGCTTGATAATGTAAGAACTGAAGTAGAGATACCTTGACACTCATTATGGAAAAGTTTAAGAAAAGAATTTAATTATCTAAGTATAGATGCAAGGAAGATAGTAAAGTATATTATTATAACAAAAGAACTGACCTAGGATCATCTTTGATTGTGAATCTAAGAAATTATTTTAAGTGGTGAGAATTGTAACGACTGGAAATCGTTACTTCTTAAGCCAACGATTAACATAAAAAGTAAAGGTTACTAGTGAATTATTATAAAAAGAAAGTTCTAATTCTTCGGGGAAGATTTTGTGGATATAAAGTTCGTCAAATCATAATTTGTGTGAGAAAGTTATGACCGTTCAAAAAGTACGCTGCTATTCAAGAAAAAGTTAGAAAATCGAAAAAGCGCAAAGTGCCTTTTAAACGTGTTTTTCGCGTCTGACACATCATCATGAAAAGGTAATGACTTAAATGTAATAGAAACAAATACGGTGTCAAAATCGCAAAAAAAATGACTTAAAAGTACGTGTGATCCGAAGAAAGTCGGTTAACCGGTCAGAATGCAAGAAATTAAAATCATTATGACTTAAATGTAATAGAAAAAGATACGGTGTTAAAATCGCAAAAAAAAAAAAAAAAAAAAAAATGAAAAGCTAATAAATTTTGTGTCATTTTCCCAATTTTTATTGGTATTTTTTCTGACTTTTTATTATTAATATTTTTTTACCTAGAGAAGGGCAATAAATACAAGATATAATCAGTCGTGAAAATAAAAGTGGTATAATTAAAAGGGAAAATTTCATATATACCCTTAATAAACATCAAAATATCATATTTATCCGGCCTAATATTTAAATATCATATATATCCTTTATAAGCTTTCAAAATATCATATTTGCCTAAGTCTTATTTTTTAACATTTTATAATCATTTTAAATCATTATTTTAATCAGTTGACTATTATGCCCTTATTATAAGGTTAAGTTAAAAATATCATCTATACCCGTCCTAAATATTCAAAATATCATATTTACCCAAATTATACTTTTAATCAACTTTTTATCCTTATTGTTTAAGAAAAGACATTGAAACAAAATTATTATTTTTCCATCCTATACTCTTCATGCATCTACATGTACGAAACATAATTATTCTTTTAATCAATATTTTGCCTTCAATTTATAAAGATTAAATGAAAAAATTATATATAGTACTTAAAGTATGTATAAAAGGATTCACGGTGCATCCTTGAGATTCCAATTAAATTGCTGCATTCTAACTTCTGTTTTTCATGTTCTTGACTAATTTAATTGCAGTAACAATGTTCCCCATTTACAGAACCCATTAATAGATAATTTTCACACACATTCCTCCAATCAATTTTCATAGACATTCCTCCAATCTGTGGCTGGAAAAGCAATTCTCTATTTTTCAGTTATTATTTTGAGTGATCATTAATTGTTATGTTGGATGAGTTTAAGAAAAATGGTTGTGTCTTACCATGTGCATCGCATCAAGCTTATTTAAGGCAAGACCTGAATTTAATTTCATAATTCTCTAATTAAATCTTCATCGTCCTTAAAACCTAGCCACCTAAGTCACGTTTGAGAGGGAAAAACCCAATTGCATCATAAACCTAGAACACATCGGCAATGGAAGAATCGTCCTCCGCTGCGATCGATCCATTTGTATTTCTCATATTCTAATTCATGTAATCCTAGAAAAAAAAAAGTAAGGGTATTATAGGTATTCAAGATTTGTTTTATAATTATAATGATTTTAAATTATAATAAATGATTATAAAAATATTTAAAAATTATATTTGGATAAATATGATATTTTGTAATTTATAAAGGGTATATACGATATTTTAAAATTAGATCGGGCAAATATGATATTTTAATGTTTATTAAGGGTATATACAAAATTCTCCCTAATTAAGGAAAATATCTCATTGATTGCTTTCTCGATTTCAGAGCACAAGATCATCAACTCTCGATGTCTTATTTTAATGTATTTGTCTCTCTCTATTCTGTGCTGCTGTTCATTGTTTCGGTTCTTAGTTAAAACCTAATCCTGCTTGATTCCATTAAGTCTTTTTAAAAAAAAAAAAATACCCAGAGCAAATTCCCGATTAACAGCCATGGCGGATTGTGTTTCTTCATGTTGTTAAAGTGTATCCATGGCAGCTTGCTCAAACCTTTATTTTCTATATTCTTCAATTTATTAACATATGACACTGGCTTTAAGCACATCATTCACATCAATGGTTGATAGTTTCACAATAACAGTATGCTATTTTCCCTAGGGCTAACTTCTTTCTGATGATTCTGCAGAGTTTCCATTATGGGGAAGAAGTTAGAGTGATAGGAGGAGAATATGAGGGGGCAGAAGGAATTTTTCTAAAACCTATGTTTGAAATTTGGACAGAGGAGAGAAAAGTAAGCGTCCCTATCAGAATACAATCTTGATCTCCTTCATTTTCTACAATTAGGAGAAGAAAACAACATTTTAAAAACCTGTGAATCTTTGCAGATAATCATTGTGGAACCGCACATTGTGGATGGTTACGACAACACACCCATGACACCTCCTATAAGCGAGACCACCACTCTTACTCGGTCTCCACCTCTTGCGTCTTCCATGAGCACAACTGGGGAAAATGTAAGTGTAAATCATTAAACCAAGTACATTTTTCCTTTTTAAGGCATCAAAATGTGTAAATAAAACTCTAAAGTAACATTCATGATTAAAATTATATTAGAAGTAAAATACTTACACTATAGTATTTACCAGAAGCTCTTCAAATTAGGCAAGAAGAACTACACAACAACGAAAAGCGAATTAAAACCTGAAAATGCTCATCTCTATACATTTACACCAATTGCAAAAATCGAAATCCCTGATTTCATAAATTTGAAAGTATGATGCTATAGATAACAACCGATGAAAATACATTTCTATTTCTTGCTGAAATTGATAGTTTTATGAAAGATGATGTTGTACAAGTAAAATATTAAGAGTGTTATACTATAATAAAAAAACCAATTAAAGTATTTGGCTATTTCTTTTTTTTTTTTTTTTTTTTTTTTGGCATATCTAGTAAGTAAATAAAGGTCGCAAAAAACGACCAATAAAGATTCTTTAAAATACAAACATGGTACTTATTTTAAGTGATACCATTTACGCACGACTTTAAATCCTCTACACTTAGTCCAAATTGCAAAGCTTGGGTGCACTTGTGAGAATCATCCCACTTAGTTCCTGGATTACCTAATTAGGGTGAGCATTTGGACTGGATCGAACTAGTTTTGCAGAAATTGGTGGACCTTCGACTGAAACCTGTTGAGAATTAAGGCTTACCAGGTGGTCCGGATCGAACCGGATCGGGTCTAATCTTGGACCAGACCTATTTTGCAAAAAATTGTGGACCTTGGACGGGACATGTCACTACAAGAAATATACCCTTTAGCGGCGACACTATTAGCGGCGACAAGGGGCTTTACCGGCGACTCAAGCTAGAGTCGCCGGTAAAGCCCCTTGTCGCCGCTAATAGTGTCGCCGCTAAAGGGTTGTCACCCGAATCCGCACTTTCCCCCTCTATTGCATCTCAACCGTTCGATGAGATATCCAATCCAATGGGTGGGGTGCCTTATCCGGTCTAACCTAATACCGGCGACACAGATGTCGCCGCTAAAACTCCAAAAAAGTCGCCGCTAATAGTCTGCTAAAAATGATGCGGTACCCTTCCCTCCAGTTTGTCGCCGCTATTACTGATTGTCGCCAGTATTGCCCCTAGCGTCGCCGCTAAAGGTGTCGCCGCTATTGGTCATCACAGATAAAAAAAAAAACGCACGCAGATAACCTCCCTTCTTCATATTCCTTTCTGTTTGCTTCCAATTTCCTTCACCATATCGCCGATTTCTTCTTCAGTCTGCTTCTTTCAAGCAAATTTCTCCCCTCATTGTTCCAAGCAAGTGTCTCTAGGTGTGGTTAAAGCTTTGGGATCAATTTCTACCTCCATTTCTTGAAGAAAGGTAAGTTTTATTTTGATGATTTCATTTTTATGTTGTATGAATTTCGATTTGTAGTGATTGAATGATAATAAATTGCTCATATTCTTTATTTTTGGTGGTGTTGTTTTGGATTAGAAGCATTGTTCCAAGCAAGTGGTTAAAGCTTTGGGATCAATTTCTAGGTACCTCCATTTCTTGAAGAAAGGTAAGTTTTTTTTGATGATTTCATTTTTATTTTGTATGAATTTCGATTTGTAGCTTTATGTAGTGATTGAATGATAATAAATTGTTTATATTCTTGTTTTTGGTGGTATTGTTTTGGATTAGAAGCAAGTTATTCAATTTTTTGTTTGTGGTTATTTAATTGCAATTAGTTGTATAGCTTCAAGCTTGTATTTATATGTGAAATTATGTGATACTTGTCATATGTGAAAATTGGATTGTATATTTTGTATTTGTTTGAATATATGTGAATTTGGTATATATATTCCAATGTATGTGTGTTTGATGTATATGTGGTATATTAGTAGAAATTATATGTATTTGTTATAAGTAGAATGTTATTGTGTGTATGTGAATGTATGTATGTTTGTTGTAAATGTGATATATGATTGTGAAACTTTTGTATTTGGTATAAATAGGATGTTATTATGTATATATGTGAAATTATGTGTATTTGGTTTAAATAGGATGTTATTTTGTGTGTATTTGTATTTGGTGTATATGTGGTATATGTATGTAAAAGTATGTGAATTTCACCTTCTTATGTATTATGTAAAACTATGTGGTTTTGGGACTTTTACCGGCGACTTTTGTCGCCGGTAATGGCCTTTTTCCTTGTGGTGTGTTGAGGCTTACAAGGTCCGGTTCCCGATCCGGGGTCCAAGTGCTTGCCCCTAAGGTCAACGAGTGTGAATAAATTTTTTGAAAAATAAAAAAGAGTGAAATACATTGATTAGAGAAATGAGAATTTGTTAAATAAGTTTAATCTTGCATACCTTACTTCTTTCTTTCTTGTTAGAAATGCTTGACTTTTCCATGTTAGCTTATTAACAGTACAAAATAAATAAGCAACAAAAAAGTAGTTATAACATATCACTCAGTTATGCCAAAAATGCCCATATCTAAGCATTTACACCAATTGCATAAATTCAAATTCCTTATTTCACAAACTTGAAAGTATGATGCTATAGTAACCAAATGAATGAAAGTACATTGCTACTATTTTTGTAAAATTGATAGTTTTATGAAAGTACAATGATGTAATACAATCTTGATCTACATCCTACCTGTGATTCTTGCAGATAGTAAATGTGGAATCACACTTTTTGGCTGGTAACAACACCACTATTGAAGCTTCTCCTGCTATGTCGACACCTCGTGCGATATGTATGTTGGGTTTTCACTTTTTTTTTTCTTATCATGTCAATGATACGTTTTGGTTAAACATTTCACAAATATTTTAATCTTAAAAAAAACGAAAGCAATCAATATCCTACAAAAGAAAGTTAAGAGGCCACATTAAAATAAAAGAGAATTTTGTGTATGCTTTTATTAAAAATCAAAAATATCATGTTTATAAATCTAAATATAAAATATAATCTATACCTTTTGTAGTTGAAGCATTTTTAACATATTTTACAATTAATTGTTTTTAACAATTGATTACTATAGATATCTAAATAATTAAATCCTATTCAAGTAATTATGCACTCTCGTCTCTTCTATTTTCAACATTGAATCTTGAAAGAGGTAAAGATCAAAATATTTCTTTTAATATAATTAAACCAACAGATAAGTCTAGAAGAAGGCACAAGTATGGGCGATGTGGTAAGTACGTTCACCTTGAAAAGATATTCAAGAATCTTGCACCTCAAGGTTCAGATCTAAGTAAAACATCCACCTCTAAAAGGTTACTCATATTTTCCATTTCCTTTGTTTTATTTCATGAAAATGATATCAATGCTTATACAATGCTAATAATATTATGTATTTCAGGGGATGTCGAAAGAATAGAAAATCTCGTGGTACCAGGGCAGTATTAGGCTCTATGTGAAAGAAGTTTGTGCAAATAATTGGTCCCTTTTATATGTTTTTTTTGTTCGTTATGCTATTTTTCTTTGAAAGACAATGTCCATTGATTGTGTTTTGTGTGGTTTTTCTTTATCATTGAATACGAGAACTTTGGTTTGACTATTTCTTAAAGAAAGATTTTGACTTTTACCTCTTTCAAGCTTTACGGGTGAAAATAGAAGCGATGAGAGTGCGAAATTGTTTTAATAGAAATTAACTATTTAGTTATTTATAGTTTTTAACTTATTAAAGATTCATCAAAATAATAATTTTGGTCAATATGCTATTACGAAAGTTCATGATATAAACTTATATTTATCAATGGGGGTATAATAGTTAATTGTTAAAAATGAGAATTTAAAATGATAATAAAATACTAAAAAGGAAGGATTTAGGCACATATTTTGAAAAGTATACGAAGGTTAAATATAAATTAGAAAATATGTTGGATAAAGTTATATATATATATATATATATATATATATATATATATATATATATATATATATATATATATATATATATATGGTTAGGTTCAAATGTTCCTAACATCTATTGTGTACTCGTAAGCATAAATCTGGACCAACAGAAAGAATAAAATACATGGTCATGATATGAGAGTCTATGATATCACAATAGGATAACATATACCATATAATCATAAAAATTTCAACATAAGAGCATTTTGGTCAATTAACCTATATTAATAAAGGAAATTTTCGGATTTTAAGGGATAATTAATTCCCTTTTTTTTTAAATTTGAATATTTTAAATTATTTCAAATTTAAAAATCCGATTTTATTCTGTCACAAAATGCCAACCATAAACATCTAAAGATATTTTCAAATTTATTCTTGCAGAATATATTTCTAATGCATATATTTTTGATAATTAACCTGATTTAAGAATTCTACATATTATTCATATACATCTAAGTTAGAATGAGGGTCTATGATTTTATTCATAATATACATCCGAAATTAACTAGAAATTCATACATATTCTTACAAACTAATAGTTTTATATACATTTTAATATAGTTATACATATTCTAACAGAATATCATAAAAAATGAATAAAATTCTTGAATATACAATTTTTGAACAAATAAACTTGATCTTCTTCAATGGTCCAGCTAATCCACTTGATTCCAACTATTTTTACGAAAATGTGATGAATTATCATAAAAATATAATTCTTTGCAAATATACTTGTTGTTGAACTCGATTCCAAATCTTTCTTTTGTATGATCAATATTGAATTTTTTCTCCATGTCATTCTGAAAGAATAAGATGTATTACTCGTTAGTATTATCAGTTAAGCAAATATACTTATTGTTAACAAACATTTTCAAAGACATTCTAACAGAATGCATTTATACAAATAAATTCTAACAGAATACATTACAAAATGCATTTAAATCATAGTCTTTTCTTCCGTATGTATAAACATTCTAAAACATGTATACATGTATTCTGTCAGCATTACTAGCAACACATGTTTTATGTAATATTTATATTCTCATAGAATGAACAGATGTTTGCATTCTGATATGAAGAAAAATCTAACTTAACCGTTTTCATGAAAATTCTGACAGAATGCCATTGGGATCCACTTACTTTAAATAGTCAACAATATTGACCAATTAAAACTCTTTCTTTAACTTTATTTCAATACATATGATTCATTTCCGATCACAAAAAACCACAACAGAATGCGTACCACTATTTTCTAGTTCTAGTAAAATAGTAAACAACCACTACAAGAAATCAATGCATTAGCGGCGACACAATTAGCGGGGACAAAAGCTTTTAGCGGCAACGTAATATTATTTCGCCGCTAAAAGCCTTTGTCGCCGCTAATTGTGTCGCTGCTAATGCCTTGTTGCCTGAATCCGCGTTATCCCCTTCTGGTAAACCTTAGCCGTCCGATCAAGTATATAATCCAACGGTTGGGACCTCGTTTTCGCACAAAAGCAATACCGGCGACAATTTGTCGTTGCTAAAGGTCGAAAATAGTCGCCGCTAAAGCTCGAAAAAAAGACGCGGCATAAGTTCCCTCGTTAGTTGTCGCCGCTAAAGGCTAATTGTCGCCGCTATTGATGTCGCCGCTAAAGGTCGACGCAAATAACAACCCCTTTCTGCTTTCACAGCTTTCATTTGTCTATGTTTTTATCCATTCTCTTCGAAGATTTTTGCTCAATCGAGTTTCCCAGAGGCTAGAAGACATATCGACGATGCTAGAAGACATTTCGATTTCCTCTGTGGTTTGTGTTTTCTTCCTTCATTTCTTCTTTTCCTTCTCTTTTAATGTCGATTTCTACTTGTATTTTTGATTAATTGCACAAAATTGTTTCATCATAGATTCTTCTCCACTGTTGCAACATTGAAGACTATGTGTGCATTTTTGTGTGTGTGTATATATATATATATATATATATATATGTGTGTGTGTGTGTGTATTTCATATATGTGCATGTATAAAATGTACGTATATATGTGTATAATGTATGTATATATGTATTTGTATGCAATTTGGATTGTGTTGATGTTGTTTTATGTGTATAAAAAGTATGTCTATATGTGTATAATGTATGTATGTATGTATTTATAAACAATTTGGAGTGTGTTGATGGTTGTTTTATGTTTATAAAAGGTATGCATATATGTGTATAATGTATGTATGTGTGTATTGTATGCAATTTGGAGTGTGTTGATGGTTGTTTTATGTGTATAAAAAGTATGCATATGTGTATAATGTATATATGTGTGTATTTGTATGCAATTTGGAGTGTATTTGTATGCAATGTGTAAACTACAATGTCATAATGGAAAAAAGTAGCAAAAAACAAGTAGGATGTTATTATTGAAACTGTTATTTAAAGTAAATTACTATGATAGTTCCTATGTAATGTGTATTTGTCGATAAATTGGTAAATATTAGTTTGTTGGTCTGTTAGTTTGATTGTTGGTTTAATTTAGAAGGTTAATGTAGTTAGTTGGTTTGTTGATATATAAATAAATTGGTAATCGGTAGTTTTCTTATCATTTGGTAGTTTTTAGTTTGGTTTAAGTTAATAGGTTAAATTACAAGTTTATATGTTGTTATTTACTATGTAGTTGGAGAATCTTCTACCAATGTCCAACAATTCGGAGAATACTATGAAACTTATAGAAGGGAACGAGGGTAGCGGTGATGACGACACGTCGTACTAGTTTTTATCTTTTATTAGAGATTGTAGTACGACAAAAATTTATAGGAATTTTGTTATTTATTTTGGTGTATGTATGGTATTATAAAACTTGAATGTTATGTAATCGTTGTTCTGCATTTAACGTATCGGTTTTTCTGCATTTAACGTTATTATGTATCGGTTTTTTGACAACTGAAAATGACTGCTTTTAAAAAAAAATTAAAAAAGCCAATAGCGGCGACATTATCATTAGCGGCGACGCGTATCATTAGCGGCGACAGTGAACATTAGCGGCAACTTTTTGAGCAATAGCGATAAATTAGTAGCAGCGACTCAATAGCAGGGACGTGTCGCCGGTAAAGGTATTAGCGGCGACTTTCGCGAGCAATAGCGGCGATTCTGCATATTTGTGTTAACACAAATATGCGGAATCCATTGCAATTTGCAAGAAAAATCCACATTGCCAATTTATGAAAAGTATGTCCAACCCATCTAAATTAATTTATATAGTTCTGAAAAGAATAAGAAACAAAGAGAAGTTAATGTAAAAGATTATGAACTATTTTTTCATTGATGCATTTTATCGAACACATAGAGGTCACGACAGAATAATATCAGGTAGATTAGTGCCTGCTGTAAATGGAATATCTAACTTTTTTAGCATCAATGTTTCCATGTAAAAACAATCCAAATTCAACTTAGTAAATAATTTAAACAATGATTTAGCGATTTGAATATATACGTTTAGAATAGTGTATAAATACTTAACCATGTTTTGAGGTGATGTTGACCAATTTACATGTTCGATGCATGGGGCACCTCTTTAGATAAATATTAATTTATTTATTTTACTTATTAATATTTATAAAATAATGACTTATTTATCAGTAAATGAGTCAAAACTCCCTAGAATCCCCAAATTAGAATGTGTGAAACGAACAAATAAGTATCAATTTTGATTCAAGTAACAGTAACATCACAACTTCTACAAAATATAAGGAAATAAAAACATATAGAAAACTAATTAATGTAGAGAAAGTTTGAATTGAAAAACTAACCAAAATGATGATATGTCGCCGCCAACTTGGGTAAGAACCAGATACATGAAACGTGTAAGGATTGTTCGTTTGTATATTCATCCAAGAAAAGAAAATAACATAAAAAGGAAACAAAATCAACTCTCACGTTTTGAATACGCGATGTGTAACAGCTCAAATTTTATATATATACTAGTGAATTTAAACGGACCATGCTGAGCACGGCCCACAAAGGGTAATTTTGGAATTTTCAAAATGACGTGTAACGTATAGTCTTACAAGGTTTCAGATGAGTTAAGTTTCGTTTATTTACATGTGTGAGTGGTTTTATTCTATTTTTGTAGTGGTGTTGTGGTTTTTGTTTGTCTTGATGATGTATATTGAAGTATGGAACGATTTTGTGTAATTGTTGTCTTGTAATATATCTATTTTTTCCTGATATTTATATCGTTACATAGGTTATAACCAACTTATAAAGGGTATACGGTCATTTCTTTTGCTTGTAGTCTTTCGAAAATCTAAGTAGGTTGTTATTTTAAACATAAATTTTAAGTAGGTTGTTATTTTAAACATAAATTTTAAGCACTTGTATATTGCACATTAGTCTGTTATTTTATAAAATTGAAATTTTTTTCTAAACTATTTGATGATATTTGTATGTGATAGATAAAGTTTACATACTCCTAAAACATTTGATGATACTTGTCTACCTGACAATGTGCATACTTGTTTAGATATTGATATTAAAGATTCTACAAAAAAAGATAAAATGATGATAACCTTGGAACATTGACAAATCTAGATACAAGAGTGCACCTATATCAACTGAAATGTGTTTCTGAAAAGTTCATGGTACTTTCTAGAATTTAACGTCATTTGTATTTTATTGAAAATGTGTTAAATAGCATTGCACTTTGTTAAGATTCATTTTTTTTTGTTGTTGACTATTTCTGGTAGAACACATGCTATTTTTACAATTTTAAAACATAAATGGAATTATATTTATCAAGATTATCTATAATAGCATTGTACTCGGTAAAAAATCACTTTTTCTGAAGTTTTGAATGTTTCGAGAAATGGCATTATCTTGAATGGAATTTAACATCATAAATAACATAATACTAATAAAAAAATCTTGTAAAAGGCACTGTGCTTTGTCTAAATTCACACTTTTGGAATACTTTTACTGTTTCTAGAAAATTATGGTATCAATTCTATTGGTGGCAATAGAAAGATAAATAGGATATGAAATTATCAAGTTATAAGTCACCATAAAAGTTCCTCTACGGCTAAGCAGCCAAAAATGCTTCATTTGCCAAGTTTTTTGTAGCTCTTGTTGGACATTCATGAAACTGCAAAGTATCAGGTGGGACCAACTTCATTAAAATGATATGGTTAAATCCTCACGTACAATGCTAACTATTTAAAACCAAATGTGGATCCAACATAAATAACGTGACCAAAAATCCAAAGTACAATGCCTTGATAATAATAAATGAAATTTTAGTGAACAATACAACCGTTCTGCATTTCTTATTTCTTTATAATTGAATTCAACGAGTAACTTGTTCCATCTGCCATTGACCAAGCAAGAGTTGTTATTACTTCAAGATTCTAGATTATTAGAAACTCGCAAGTAGTTTTTTATAAATAATATTTATTAATTTAAATTCACATTTTTTATAAATTATAAATTAAACAGGAAAGCAAAGGGAAATGACGTTGGGAGAGGAGGGTAAAATAGTCATTTTACTTCAAGCAAGGACCAAAAGTGTTATAAAACCCCCAACAAGGACCAGAACTTTAAAAAGAATAAGGAATGATCACTTCTATAACCAATTCAACAAAAAAAATAACTATTATTTTGTGAAAGAGCTATTCCATTCCATCCATCAAAACAAACATTCAAATGGAATAGATCATTCCACTCCTTCCGTTATTTTATCATACAAAACACTACCAAAAACTTACCGCTCAAGAGATTTTACCTTTTTTTCATTATTCTATAGCTTCATATTCGTTACTTGGAGGGTACTTTGGTAAACTTGAGGGATCACAAGGTAGTTTCCTGGTTGTCAAGAATTGTATTAAACATAAAAATAATCTTCTGGCTCACAAACATCAATGAAAAGACAATGCGAGAACAAGGCGGATTGGTTCATGCTACATACAAAGATAAGTTTAAGTACGTTGCTAATTTTTTGCGAGAAGATATCAGAAAAGACCACAATTTATCAAGAATAGAGAATATAAGTATGATTGTCACACAAAGTTGTCATGCAATGTTTTAATGGAAAGCTTCAATGGTGAACATGCAGATCTGCCAAGAATCAAACTTTCTTGCCTTTAGGTTTTTTTTTTTTTTTTTTTTTTTTTTTTTTTTTTTTTTGATGGTAGAACAACATTGTATTTATGATTTGCAATGTTTATTCAGTTTCTTTCATGTGTCTATAGATAAATTTAGTAAAAAGAATTAATGAAGTTCCACTTTGACTTGACAAAAATTCTTAATTTAGCTAATAAATTGTTGCAAAACCACCTTGTACTACTTGACTACATAACTCGACTCATAATAATACCTATGTTTTTATTAGATATGTTACCTAGCAATATGATTCAAGTACAACTGTTGTTTTAAGTTCTAGAACCTGATGGATAATCACATAGTAGGACAACGAAAATTGTTGCATAAAGATGTCTAATTATTATTCATTTTAAGTGTAATTACATAGCGGAATTGTTTTAGCTTGATTTGGCCAATATCATTAGACTACTAAAGTGGTTAAGGTGGTTGTCATTTCTATCAAACAAATAGAAAAGGATATTAAATGCATATGAATAGTCTAACATGAAAAAAGGTACAACTAATTAACAATATTTAACTGATTACCCCATTCTAACGACTTTGAGACTTAATAATCATAACATGATAATATAATAAACTTACCGAAACATTCAAAACCAATATCTGCAAAATTGAAACTAACCTTACCATCTAAGGACTTAGGAGGAAGGACTTAATTTATTTTCCCCATGTTTGTTGAATTTCTTACCTACAACATATTGTAAAATTGTTACCGTTGTTAAAACCGGATAAAAAACCATTTCATAGTGATTTTTCTGCTTAAAAAACGTAACTTTTCTGCCACTTACTTGTGTCCTTAACAACAAAATGAACTCTTTTCCATCACCCATCTTCTTTATCCCTGTCTTATACACAAAGGAAAAAGTGTGGAAAAAGAATGAAGGCTGATTTTCAAAGAAAGATCCATAAATTTGTTTCTACTCAAACAAACGAAAACTAAAACCTAATATCTTGTGCCTAACTTGAGTACAGGTGAAGAAACTCTTCAGCATCGACAGATGACCTGGGGACCTAGTAATAATTGACCAACGTCAAAATTAAACCCATAAGTTGTGAATGGTAAAATTGAGATTAAAGAGGAAGAGACAAGAAGAAGCAAAGATGAAATTAAAATGCGATTTGCAAACTTCCTCCTATGATTTCAAAATCTAATACACAAATCATCAATGAAACATTAAAAAAAATATAAAAATTTAGGAACCCTAAAATCAAAAGAATACTTTGGAGTAAAATCGATAAAAAAAAATCCAATAAAAAGACGCCAAAAAATTGGTGTATACCGAATTTTTTGGGGAGATGGAAATCATATCTTTAATAAGAAGAATTCAGATAGAAGCGGTTATCTAATCAGTAGGTCTGGTCAATAGAGAAAGCTATAGAGAGTAAGTTGGCAACAATCAAGCAAGGTGGCGGTCAAAGGGGAAGTAGGAGGGAGCAAGGTGCTTAAGTTAATGCCGCCAAGGAAGCAAAACCCACAGTGAATTCTCGTGCCTCGGTCTGAGGTATGAATGACTGCCGATTTTGTCAACTTGTGCCTTAACCTGAGGTAAGCATGAAGAAGGTGTGAAAGAGGCAGCCAAACTGGAAAGAAAAGCTCTTCTTTTATTTACACGAAAATCATCTAAATTTGTTCTCAATTGGCAAAATCCTTTGTGTGTGTGGTTACCATGCTCATCTACGATCCTAAACCCAACCCCTATCAGATCATCTTAAATAACAAATCCAAAAAATGTAGTTTGATAGGGGAGAGTATACCTTCACCTCTCCACCAAAAGTCTTAGATACAACCAACATTTTATAACACAGAATCATTTGCACTTCACAACCATACCAAATTGTATGACAAGCCCCAAACAATTCAACTTGGAGTGAAACCCAATAACACATTAAAGGGTGGAAAGAAACTAAAATTAATGAAAAGAAACTTACCAGTTGGGATAACAGACGACAAACCCTAGAAGCAAGCAAGACACATTTAGAAATTTAGAACCCAATTGGAGAAAAAATTATATGGGTACCTGATTCTTATTTAGGGCTCTTGGCAGTTGATGCAGAAATTAGGCCGATATCGAATTGACATTAGCTTGAATCCTAAAAAAAACAATTAACCAGAAACATATGAAATTATATAGACCTTAAATACAGAATGAAGATGAAGTCGGCTTGAAGAGGAAGTCAAATGAAGTCGACGTGAAGAGGAAGTCAAGAGGGTGACTCAATCGCAATCAGGGGAGGTGGCAGAAAAGGAGATACAATAGTGGCAATCAGCTTTGGGAAACAACGCCACGTCGCCGCCAAGAAGAAAAACCCACCTCTAAGTCTTCTGCCTCATCGTGAGGTCAGGCTGACCGGAAGCAAGCAGGCAAGATGTTTTCATTAGTAGCAAAACGATGTCGTTTCTATAATCCCAATGTCATGTCAACTGATATAGGGACCAAGAGACGTTTAAGCAGGCAAGCGAGCAGGCAAACAGCTTACTACTAACTGACGGAGGCATGAAGAGTGGTCGGTGGGGAAGTTTCTTATAGACGTGGACAACTTAATGTTTAAGAAAAGGGTTTCACACACACACACACACACACACACACACATATATATATATATATATATATATATATATATATATATATACTAGTAAACTTATTCAGGCCGTGATAATCACGGCCCTTGTGAATTGATCATTAAGCTATTTTTACATTATTTTAGTTACAACACATGTGTCAAGAGAATGTGTAACATACTTAGTCTTGCTGAAAATATGAGAATTTAGGCATTGTACTTTAGAAGTATGATGCTTTACTGAGAAAAATGTATAATTTAAGTACATTAGTATTTGTTGCATATAGGAATACAAAATCATCAAAATGCCTATTGTGGTAGAACTGTAGTGGAATTAATCTAGACATCCTCTGGTATACCCATATATAGTTCATCTCTATTAGAAGAATTTGAAAGCCATCCTTGATAATATACCATTTGACATCCTTGATAATATACCATTTGACATTTTCATCATGTCTGATGCATTTTATTTTCTTTTGACATTAATAATCCCTTTGATTGTTCTTTAGTGCATCTTGTACAGGTGTTGTGTGTTTATTTCTTAAAAATTGTATCTTGATTCATTTACATTTTAATAACCCATGAAAGTAGTCAACACAAGTTTTGATAACCCATAAAAGTAGTCAACACAAGTTTTGATAACCTCGAATAGACCTCTATAATATAAACTTTTCAACTTCGAATGTGTTTAAATTTGCTTTCATCATTCCACTTTCATTAGTAATCATAATTGTTAACCCAGACCCATACCTAAATGAAATTTAATAGTTGAGGAAAATAAATATTTTAAGAAGAAGTCAAGAAAAGAATAATCATGCTTACATCTCTTGAAATTATGTGTCGACATGACAATAAGGACATTTCACAATCTAAGTTGTGTTGGCTTCGAAGTGATGAATCGAATAAACTAAAAGGTGTCTGAAAACTATATTCTAACAATATATTTTTAACATGCGCGCGTTTCGTCTAGTAAGTTTATAAGCTAGTAATCAATATATCAACTTTTCCATGATTTGACCTAGGGGTGCAAACGAGCCAAGCTACTCGCGAGCTACTCGAGATCGGAACGTTAAAAGCTCGACTCGAAACCGATTTTAAACGAGCCCGATCCGAACTCGAGCTTAATATTAAGCTTGTTTATTAAACGAGCTCGAGCTCAAGCCTATGTCAAAAAGCTCGATTAGGCTCGCCAGCCTAAACGAGCCTTTATATAATATTATTTATTATTATTTATATATATTAAAATAAAAACATATTAGGGGAATTATGAATTTCGGGTATTAGTAAACGAACTTTTTAACGAGCTCGAGCCGAGTTTAAGCTTATTTAGGCACGCCCGATAAAAAAGAGTCGAGCCCGAGCCCGAGCCGAGCTTGTATAACTTTTTACGAACTCGAGCCGAGCTCAATAATAGAAAGCTCGAATCGAGCCGAGCTCGAGCTCGAGCCTCATATAACTTAAACGAGCCCGAGCCGAGCCTAGCCAGGCTCGGGCTCGACTCGGCTCATTTGCACCCCTAATTTGACCGGCCACATGCATCAAAACTTTATCTTTTGTCATTTGTTTTTATTGAGAAAAAAAGGCCAGAAATAGCGCATATATTCACTCGTGGAAAATAAAGGTAACTATAAAATATCAGTTTTTAGGGTTTTGGCCCTAAGGGTTGCGATCTCTCATTCCTTGCTTTCTCGATTTCAGAGCACAAGATCATCAAAGATTCTCTCCATGGATTTGTATACTGTATTTATTCTCTCTGATTCTGTGTTGCTTTTCAGTTCTTAGTTAAAACCCTAATCCTGCTTGATTCCATTTAGTCTTTTTTAAAATAGCCAGAGCAAATTCCCGATTAACAGCCATGGCGGAAAGTGTTTCTTCCTCTTGTAAAAAAGTATCCATGGCAGCTTGAAACCTTTAGTTTTATATATTCTTCACTTTGCTAACATATGAATACCTTCACAATAACAGTGTACTTTTCCCTGGGGCTAACTTCTTTCTGATGGTTCTGCAGAGATTCAATAAATTCGAAATAAGTTAGAGTGACAGGAGGAAATCACGAGGGGGAAGTCGGACTTTTTCTACTACCTTTGTTTTCCATTATGACAACTGAGGGGAATGTAAGTGTAAATGAACAATATATGAATACAATCTTGATCTCCTTCATTTTCTACAATTAGGAGGACAAAACAACATTTTAAAAACCTGTGAATCTTTGCAGATAATCAATGTGAAACAGCACTTCGTGGAGGGTTACAACAATACACCCATGACACCTGTAAGTGTAAATCGTTAAACCAAGTACATTTTTCCCTTTTTAGATAATAAAGCATCAAATTCTTAGCAGTCAAACGTGATAAATCCTAATTAATTTCAAAAAGCATCATCAAAAAAGAAAAACAAAATTTCTCTAAAAGTAGCAAAATGATCATTCTACATTACCTTCAAAAACCAAACGTAGAAGAACTACACAGCAACAACCAAAACTAATTAAAACCCGTAAATTTTCCTTGTAGGCTTAATAAGGGAACATAATGAATCTGTAACAAAAAATTGATTATAACATATCATTAATGCCACAAATGCCCATATCTATACATTTACACCAATTGCACATAAAACCAAAAATCTGATTTCACAAACTTGAAAGTATGATGTTGTATATAGTTAACAACCAAGGAAAGTATTTTGCTATTTGTTGCTGAAGTTTATAGTTTTATGAAAAGTTACAATGTTGTGATAGTAAAATATTGAGAGTATGATGCTATAATAAACAAACCAATAAAAATATGTTGCCATTTCTTGCCTTTTGGCATATCTAATAAGTAAATAAAATGTCACCAAAACCAACCAATAAAGATTCTTTAAAATTAATGGGAACGTGGTATTAATTTTAGGTGATACCTTTTATAAACGACTTTAAGTCCTCCACACTTGACAAAATTATTGCAAAGTTCGGGGCCACTTGTGAAAATCATCCCACTCAGCTCTCGTATTACCTATATAAGGTCAATGAATGTCAATAACATTTTTGAAAAAAAAAATGAAGAGTAAAATACATGGATCGGAGAGATGAGAATTTGTTAAATAAGTTAAATATTGAATACCTTACTTCTTTCTTTCTGGGTACAAAAACCTGACTTTCCCATGTTGGGGTATTAAGCGAACAAAATGAATATGCAACAAAAAAATCAGTTGTAACATCACCTTCGCCACAAATGCTCAGATATGTACGTTTACACCAATTGCTTAAATCCAATTTCACTACAAGAAACGAGACCTATAGGGACGACAATTGTCGTCTCTATAGATACTAAAGTCGTTCCTATAGATATTGGCAACGACAAGTCGTCCCTATAACGTTTGTCTCCATAGCCCCGTCGCAACAGATTACTTTTGTCGTCACTATACAAATCGTCGCAAGCGGTGTAAGTAAAGGCATGCGCATGCACACCGATTGAAAGAGCCGATAACTCCTTATTAAACTCTGGAGATTTTTGTTTTTGCATATCATAGACCTTATGAAGGAACCATTTAGGAAATTCGATTTTTTCATCACTTTCAGGATGTAATGATTTTAATTCACTACATTAATGAAAATATATATATATATATATATATATATATATATATATATATATATATATATATATAGTAAAAATGCGAAATTAAAAAAGACAATGAATTAAAAGATAAGAACATTTATGCAATATACTTTCTGATTTCCTTACAATTATCAAGCACAAACCAATGTAGACGTTTTCTCTCCTCTAGACTGAGATTTTTTATTTTCCTTCCGCTAGTCGGTCGACACTTAGACTGAAACACCCATAACTTTGTTTCTTCTATGATAACATCCTCGTTTCTTTCAAGGCGATTGGATCGAGTCTCAACATCTTCAAGGTACATCAAACAAAATGATAATGCCTCTTCAGCGACATAACCCTCAACTATAGAACCTTCCGGCCTCGCCTTGTTTCTGACATAGTTTTTTAGTTTTTTCATATACCTTTCAAAGGGATCCATCCATCTCATACATATTGGGCCTCCAGAAATTGCTTCATCAGGTAAATGCAAAACTAAATGAACCATAATGTCAAAAAACGCAGGAGGATAGATCACTTCTAATTTGCACAATATTTTAATAATGGCTGGTTTCGCTTCTTTCATATCCTTCACCGACAATGTTCTTTAGCAAAGTTGCTTAAAAACATACAAAGCTCTATTATTGGTGTATAAACACCTTTCCCCAAAAGACCTTTAACTCCAACGGGTAACAAACGTTGCATAAGAATGTGATAATCATGAGATTTCAACCCAATAATGTTAGTATTGGTTTCATTCACTTTCTTACCGATGTTAGATCCAAACCCATCTGGCAGTTTCACATTTCTTATAAACTTACAAAAATGAATGCGGTCAGGTTTCGTGAACGAGTAAGGTGGATGGGGTTTATGGAACTTGTTTCCATTCTTTTTCAATCATATATTTTTCCGAATGTTCAGTTTTGTCAAGTCCGCCCGAGCATTTGATGTGTCTTTAGACTTATCATTCATCAGAGAAGTACCCACAAGACTCTCACCCACATTTTTTTCAACATGCATAAGATCGAAGTTGTGCTTCAGCTCTAGAGAAGACCAATACTCAAGTTCAAATAATATGCTCTTTTTGGACCAATTCAACTCGAAATCCTCACGATCTCTCTTAATACCAGCTCGTTGAGCAGCTACTTTACCCGGTGGACGGAACAATAGACGAGCATGTTGCGCTTGTATTTCTTCCTCACTAAACTTTCTTGGAGGACCTCTTGTCTCATGTTTGCCATTATAGTCCAAACTTTTTCTCCATGGATGGTCAGCATCTAAGAACCGGCGATGACCAACATATACGACTTTATTTGATACTCGGTATGACGGGGTGTCTTCGTTGTAAGTCGGACAAGCTTTGTACCCTTGTCCGATCCAACCGGATAAACTACTACGAGCGGGAAAGTCGTTTATTGTCCATAACAACATCGCTTCCATATTGAAGAATTTATTTGTCGCTGCATCTTTAGTACGTACTCCAAAACTCCATAACTGCTTCAACTCATCCACCAACGGCCTAAGGAACACATCCAAGTCCTTCCCGGGTGCTTTGGGGCCAGGAATCAACAAGGTCAACCTGAAAGATGACTCTTTCATGCATAGCCATGGTGGAAGATTGTAAGTGGTGAGTATGACAGGCCACGTGCTGTGAGGATTACACATGTTACCAAACGGATTAAAACCATCAGCAGCAAGCCCTAAGCGTACGTTTCGGGGTTCCCTCGAGAAGTCAGGATACTTCATATCAAATTTTTTCCATGAAGTACCATCAACGGGATGAATCATCGTACCATCTTTGGATTGTCCGGTACTATGCCAAATCATATCTTTAGTTGTGTGTCTTGAACAGTACAAACGTTGTAGTTTGGGAGTCACGGGAAAGTATCGTAAAACCTTATGAGCCACCTTTTTACCCTTTGTATTTTCATCAACCCACCGACTCTCATTACAAACTGGACATTTTTGCAACAACTCGTTTTCTTTCCAGAAAAGAAAGCAGTCATTTTTACATACGTGTATTGACTCATAACCTAAGCCGATCTTTTTAAGTGTCTTTTTTGCTTCATAATGTGACGGGGGACCCTGTTTCCTTCAGGAAATGCAGTTTGCAACAACTCAAGAAGCTGATCGAATGAACTATCAGTCCATTTGTTGATCACCTTGATATGCATCAGCTTTGCTAAAAAGTCAAGGGACGAAAACGAACATCCAGGATATAATTTGAATTGGACTTCCTCTAATAGCTTTTGAAATCCAACATCAACACCTCTACCGTCTGTATCTAGGTTCCCTTCGTTGCAGTTGGTATCATTTTCAATCACACCTCCCATAACATCATAAATAACATCGGCCATCTCGTTACTACGCGGTATGTCTTCGACAACCGGGTGAGTTGTATTTTCGCCGTGATACTTCCATATAATATAATGTGGACTAAAACCATGTTGAAGTATATGGAATTTCATTATGGCTAGTAGTATAAATTTATTGACATTGCATTTGTTACACGGACATCTAATTTGACCTTTGTTATCGACATGTGGTTTGGACCTCTCGAGAAAAGATTCAAGTCCTTGTTGGAACAAGGTAGAGTTACGGTTTTCAATAGTAGTCCACGTTTTATCAATAGACATGTTGTAACTGAAACATAAGTTAGGTTTTAGTGTTTACTCGGAGTAACCGCTCAATCAGATGGAATAGAAAACCAGACAACAGGAGATTATTCACAAGGGTAGGCTTCTTAAACAATCAATCATGTAATACACATATATCGAGAAGCAAAGAGAAAATAACAACCGAATATTTCTTAAATTATTATTTTTATTATAGCATGATACCTTAAATGATAGTATATATATTTGTTATTTATATCATTGTATTTTTTTTTTCATATTTTGATTTATCAACTTATTTTTGTTTTTATTTTTCTATTTTGATTAATTATAACTTAGTAGATTTAGCGTAGCGTTTTAATTTTTAATTTTTTTTATTATTAAATTTTACATTAAACGATATTATATATTTGTTATTTATTTAATTAGTTTATTATGGTTTATTATTCTTCTTCTTCTTTTTCTTTTTAAAACCTTTTTGACCAATTTTTATTTATCAATTTATTTTTTTTATTTTTCTATTTTGAATAATTATAACTTAGTAGATTTAGCGTTTTAATTTTTAATTTTTTTTATTACAAAATTTTACTTTAAATGATATTATATATTTGTTATTTATTTAATTAGTTTATTATGGTTTATTTCTTTTTCTTTTAAAAACCTTTTTGACCAATGTTTCTTCATTAGCTTATAGAAAAAAAATTATCTATTATGATGTATTTATTTTATTTTTTTAATATAGAATAAAATATATTTCTAATAATCATATGAATATTCTTAAATTTTACATACAAATTCATGATAAACATACAATAGTTTCACACACACACACACACATATATATATATATATATATATATATATATATATATATATATATATACATATCAATTTTACATATAAATTCATCAACTCATACATGATCAACAAGTGAATGCATATAAACTACTCAATTCATACATGATCAACAAGTGAAACATATCAAATTAATCAACTGAAACATACATTCAAACAATTGAAAGAAATAAAAAAAACAATTTCATAGTTTCCAGTTTCCATCAATCCAAAGAAATCAAAATAATCAAATTCACAATTTCACAGTTCACACTCAAAATCAATTTCACAGCTTCATAAACAATTTCACAGCTTCAAAATAATCATTCACAACTTCAAAATAATCATTCACAGCTTCATAAACAATTTCACAGCTTCAAAATAAACAATTTCACAGTTTCCATCAAGTGAAACTGATCAAACTAACCTGTTTTTGCCCGGAAAAATGAAAGCTAGACGGTGGTGAAGATTTAGTCGTGGTGAAGGTGCTGGAACGAAAAAAAAACAAATCACTTCAAATAAGAATTGGTGGTGTTAATGTGAGTTAAAAGAAGAATGCAGTCACAATTGGGTCCTGAAAACTAACCTCGCCGAAGATATGAGCACGAAATCGAAGGTCCCGTCGGAATTGGAGGTGGCAGTCGCTTTGGAGGTTATACCGCCGGTGGGACTCGGTTTTGGAGGACAATCGGTGGTGGGAGAAGAGTTTGCAGCCCAATCAGCGTTGGAGAGCGGTGGGAGTCGCCACAGAAATTGCAGATCGCCGGTGTGAAAGAAAGGAGAGGAAATGTTCGTCTGGGGAAGACGAACCGGAACATAAAGGGCTACGCTAATAGCGGCGACATGGGGCTATTTGCGGCGACAAAATGGAGGGAGTCATACGTGCACTTTTTGGCGATTACCAACCGTTGGATTGGGTAGGAATTGTAGGGCCAGATTTGGTCTAAGGGTGAGTCAACGGATCGACACCTTTAGCGGCGACGTGTCGCCGCTAAAGGGGTCGTCTCTAATGCCTTATCGTAGGAACAAACCCTATCCGTTGGATTATTTGCCAAACCAAGGGTCACGATTGAAAGTAACGTATCTCCGACGGATCACCGGTGGTTATCTTTAGCGATGTCAGTAATAGCGACGATAATGAGGTTTTGGCGGCGACATCAAGCGCGTCTACTCTGGTGTCGCCGCTATTGCTTATGTCGTCCCAAAAAGCGTCGTCCCTAATACTCCGAATTCTTATTGTGAGGTAAAATAACAAGCCAAGAGATTTAAGGTATGAATCGAACGAGCGACAAGCATAACATGTAGGAATACATGTTATGCAAATTGAAAGAACGACTTCCTGGTGGAAGGTATGATCTTAAGATAAGATAAGTTGATCATCATTCCTATGAAAGGATTGGTGATGAGAATGTAAGGATTATAGTTAAAGACGACAGTACATAGTGGACATACAAGGGGGTTAAAGCCCAAAGTACTCATAAGATAAAAGTATGATTAATAGAAAGGAAGCTGGACATAAAGTCTAAGAAGGCAATGAATAAGTGTAAAGGGTTTAAGTAAAAGATAAGCCTGATAAAGTAAGAATCGGAGTAGAGATACCTTGACACTCATTATGGAGAAGTTTAAGAAATGAATTTAATTATCTAAGTATAGATGCAAGGAAGATAGTAAACTATATAATTATAACAAGATAACCGACCTAGGATCATCTTTGATTGTGGATCTAAGAAATTATTTTAGGTGGTATAAACAGTAAAGGTTACTAATGAATTATTATAAAAAGAAAGTTGTAGTTCTTCTGGGAAGATTCTGTGGATATAAAGTTCATCAAATCATAATTTGTGTGAGAAAGTTATGGCCGTTCATAAATTAAGCTGCTATTCGAGAGAAAGTCAGAAAATCGAAAAATCGCAAAGCGCCTTTTAACGTCTTTTTCGCGTCTTACACATCATCATGCCATTCCAACAGTGGTAAACGTGTGATCCGAAGAAAGCCGGTTAACCGGTCAGAATGCAAGAAATTAAAATTATTATGACTTAAATGTAATAGAAAAATATATACAGTGTCAAAATTGCAAAAAAAAAAAAAGAAACGCTAATAACTTTTGTGTCATTTTCCTAAGAGCATTGGATGTGGGCAACAAGGTGCAACACCAAGTTGTGCCACTTCACATGCCACATAAGCAAATGGTGTTATAACACAAAGTGGGGAAATGAGCAACAATATGCAACACCAACTTTTTGAAAATAAATATTTTTATTTTTTGTATTTATTTTTTACTATTTTGTTTTTTTGTTTACTTTTTTTTGGCTTTTGTTTTTTTTTCTTTTTTTCTTTTTTTAATAACTAATATATTTTTTTATAAAACATATAATTTTAAAAACAAAAAAATACATAATATTTTAAATCTAAAATTCCGATTACAATTAAAAAAACATAATTTTAAACCTAAATTAATAACTAAAATACCATTCAAATTACCACTAAAACCACACCAATCCTAATTAACCCAAATATTTTTTTCCTAATTTGTTCCTTCATCGCTTGTAGCACCGCTAGATCAGCAGGCGCTAAACCCTCATCGCTTGTCCGAAGAATTGACAACTGATGTGTCATTAGTTCCCTATCTTTTTGTTCCTGCTTCTCCCGTGCCTGCCTTTCCAGGAACTCCAAATGACGACGTTTCGACTCATTTTTTTGTTTTATTAATAAATTGTGCTCGTCGAATTTTGCTCTCATTTCCGCCGCATCTTTTGCTCTCGTCTCCACTTCCTCCGCATGTCTTGCAGCGTGCCTCGCTTTGTCGCGTCCAGGCGATCTTCGTGGTGGGGATATCTCTTGGATATCATCCGGGATCTCATCGTCATCGGTGTTTAGGTCGATGTTAGTCCGTGCGTCCGACGCGTCGACCGAGCTAAAATTGCGAGACCTTTTGGATTGAACCTCCGACGACATAGGCGTTTTATTCCACTTTGGATCCGTTTGCAACAATTCCCATGATTTTTCAAAGTCGAAAACATGACCCATTTCGACCCGATATTGTTCCTTAGCAGATTTGAACAAATCGAAGTCGTTGGTTCCGTTTTGTTGTTGCGCCTCAAGCCAGTTGTAAATACCGTTGAATTTGTTGCATCGCTTAGTTATCATACCCCATTTGCTGCTCAACATGTCATTGTTGCGATACAAATTTTTCTTTAAAATAGCGTTAAACTTGTCGAGCACCCCCCCCCCCCCCAATAAGCTCATTTTTTCATTCCATTTCCGCAAAGTTCGTTTTTTGAAGTAGCACACCAAGCCGCCGTCAAAGCGTATTCCTCATCCGGTGTTCACCATTGTGGAACGTCTGCATTTTCTGTTTCTACCGCTATTGATTATCCTTTCCCTTTCCCTTTCTTGTTCCTACTACCTCCCGCTTCCGCTTCACCCGATTGTTGTGTCGTAGGCGATGGTTGGTTGGTTTGTTGTTGCATCGAAGCAAAAGAAGGGAAAAGATTTTGTTGTAAATTTGAGTTTTGACGGCCTTGATTTTGTTGAAAGTAAGGTGAGTTGGGAAACTGTAGTGGCGGTGAAGCGGGGTTGAAAGCTGCGTTTTGGTATGAGATCTGTGATGAGCCTTGAGTCGATAAAAGGTTGAAATAACCTTCATAACCGGCAAACCCGACAGGCAAGGTTGTGTTTGGGTTTGATGATGGGGAGGTGTTTTGGTTTTGCTCCATTTATTTAGAAAGAAATAAGAATGTAGATAAGGTTTGAAAGGAAATGAGTATATATATATATATATATATATATATATATATATATATATATATATACTATTTATGTTCTAAGTAGATCCTCTCTCTGTAGACATTCTTCTCTTACAGTGTTCGCTAGTTCTTTATGTTGTCAAATTGCTCCTCTGTTGGTATGTTGTAGACGTACTCCTAGGTCAAATTTTTCCAAACTTTGTGTAATCTTAATATCGACAGTGGTGGCAACTATTATATTTCAGTCAAAGATTATCATTGTCAAAAGTATACCTTGGAGCGGTAGCATTCAAATTGAGCAACTTTATCAAGGTCCCATCACTGTTTTGTCCTCAAAACATGAATCATAAGATGTGCTTAGACGATTATTCCTTTTCCCCCATCAATTTCATATCAGTCTCCATGAAAAGCTTCAATGTCCTAATCGACATAGGACGAATGAGTCTCCCATCGTGCCGATGACCATTGCTTCGAGAAAGCGATTCGTCTTAATCTTCCTTCTGACAGAGTCCTCACTAGTTTCAGTGATAAGTCTATTCGAACCTTAGTATCATTTCATGTGTCGAAGGCTAGGAGCATCTACGAAAAGAATGCTATGCATTTCTGGCTCATGTTGTCAATGAGACGCAAGAAGTTAAAGACCTTGAGAGCATCTTCGAAGTCTGCAACTTTCCCAATGTCTTCCCCAAAGATATTCTAGGGATTTCTTCTGAGTGCCAAGTTGAATCTCGTATCGAATTGATCCTCGAAACTACCCTTATAGTCAAATCTCCATATCGTCAAGAGCCGAGGAAAATATGAGAATTACTCAGCCAGCCCGATGAGCTGAGCAACCAGGAGTTCGTAAACTTATTGTATGTGAACTTTATTGTGTTCAAATCTTTTTCTATTCTTTCTAGGACCACATCATGGGGATGTGGGTCGAATCAACGAGAGTCAGATAGCAAAACGGGAAACCTTAATGCATAGATAAACATTTAGGATACATCCAGAGGCAACCATCATCGCTCCACTACTAGAAAACAGACCTTTAATGACACACAATTTATGTCACGCAGTGATTTATGATACGCAAAAGCACGTGACTTGAAAATAATGTCAGCTCTCTAGAAATTTGAAGGATTTAGAACGCGCATTCTTGCGTGCCCTAGAATAAATGTTAGAAAAAAAACACGGAGGGCACTTATTATAAAATATGCGTCATCTAAACATGTCGCTTTATATTTTTTAATGAAACGCGCTCTTTGGTAATAAGCGGGAAAAAGAAAAACCCAAAAATTAGAAAAGCCCGCTTTCACTTCCCTCTTTACCCTAGCCCGCTTTCACTTCCCTCTTTACCCTAATCGGCGACACTTCTTTCCCCTTCCCACATCGACCGCTAACTACTCCCCTCACACTCCGACCACCACTTTGTGCTATTTCCTGGTCGTCGACCCTCTACCATCGTCGACCCTCCGCCAACGTCGCATCTTTTTCACACCTTCCTCTGCCATCGACCTATTAGCTCTTCGAAATTAGAAGGACTATGTAACAATTCCAGTAGAAGATCAAGGACAACAAGACAACAATCCCTTCCAGTTCCTAAATCTCAACAGGAAGCCGAACCAGAAGACACAAAACCAACAGCAATTCCGTTCACCTGGGAACAAATCCCCGGAAAAGCAAAACACCCAAAAAAAATCAGAACAAAAAACATACAAAATTTTCCGATTGACGACCAATCATAAGACGATGTTCCTCCCGACGCCATTGAAACACCAAGAAGAAATCGACAGCAATTTCGTTCACCTGCACCCGCTGGAATCTGAATTCGCGACATCTAATCGGAAAGTATGAAGAACTTACCTGCTCCATCTACTTCTATCCTAGAGCCGACGATTTAGGGCCTTACAACTTCTCATCCCACACAGTGTCGAAGATGCTGCTCGTGATTTTTTTGTCATTCTGACAAGCCCTAGCTCGGATTGAACTAAGGTATGCTTTCTTTCTTGCTCCGGTTGTTATGGTTGAACAGAGCGTCGTCTAAGCCCTTTGCTGCATAAATGACAGGGTAAACTGGAAGGGCATAATGGCATTAGTAACCCACCAGGTTCAGGTAAAAGAAATTCTGACTACTTTTTATACTTTCCTTTGAAGGGGTTGTAAGAGTAATGAATAAATAATGGATACTTTATATTTGCCTTTGAAGGGTTCATATGCTCGCCATCAACCTAAGCACGCACTTCCGCCTTCTCCTCCAACCCATCTCTCCTCTCCGCCACCGTCGCTGACCTACGCGCTGCCCGTCAAGGAGACATGAGTTTGATCATTTTGACAGGAGGAATGCTAGGTTTGATTAAGTCGACGTCTTCTTCTCCTGTCTCAATTTGACACCTCAACTCTTCTTTTGCACGGATCTGCCATCGATACTAGGTTTGATTTTTTTTTTATTTGCAGGTTTTCTTAGTAGACCATGTCTACTGCTACTCAAATTAAACATGTCGTATTCTTTTTATTACAAGAGGTGGTTTGTAAAATGGTGGTTGAAGGAGCACATAAGTTCAGAGCCACACAACCTCAGCTTGGTTTTTTGTTCTTCTTTCTTCTTTTGCTTCTGAGACATGATTTGATTGAACTTTTGTGCTCTACATTTTAATGCTATAATTTATGCTTTTGGTCAGGTTACTTTCATGTAGAATGGAATTAGATTATGGTTTATGTTGTGACTTTATTATGTTTAAAATCATTGTTTGTGCTTCATGCATGCCTAATTTAGATTCTAGGTATATGTTGTGCATATGAAAGGTCTCTTTTTTCTTCTTCTAATGGAGTTTCAAACTACACAGAGGTTAAACTTAATTTAACTTTTGTTATTATATCGTTTCCCTTCATTTATATTATTGTTTATACAATTTGAAGTTTGAACTTAACCAATTATATCATCTTCTATGCAGGGTTCCTTCTTCTGGGTGCCTTTGGTTAGTGAGAACTTGTTATCTGTCATAGATGTGGCCCCACTCAGTTTAGTTAGAAGCTATATAGATGATTCTTCAATTGGTATGTCAAAAGTTACTTACTTTATGTTTCTATTTGGCTTGTAAGTTGTAACTTCAAGTTGTTATGCTAACCATTGTTTCATATATTGACAACTATTTAAGAGTATCAAAGAAGATAGATTCTTGCTACAACTGTTGAAAGGTCTACGAACCAGTTGATTGCTTTAGTACCAAAAGAAATTCCAAGATTAACCCTTAGATTCTTTCCATTTTTCGATCCATCCCCTTTTCTACATAATCCACCCCCTGCAGCTGTTACAAATCCATTTCTTTTCACTGATGCTGAGTATGGGTAAGTTACAAGCTGTTAAAATCATTTTTGTTCATCATTGGTTTTCAAATGTGCATGTCATTTCCTAAAACAATATATTTTGTTATGGATGCCATAATTTATTGTCTTCTGTTCTTTCTGGATTTGTTTTAATTGGTTGATGTATGAAGGTTTTTAGCTCGTGGGTTAATGGAGTATAATACAAACACTTTCTACCCTACAAAACTCTACATCAGGCAAGTTTCTATTTTTCTTAATTTCTTTTTACTGTCAGTATCAAAAGTGATGATTTTCTTATCATCGTATCGCCTCTCACATTGTGAGGGTTCATCAAAAGCATGAAAATGATGTTGCTCCTGCCTTCACCACTGTACAACTCAAGTGTTACATTTAAGTTGCCAACTCTAAAAAGCCAAAGGTCTGTCTGATTTTCTTATCATCTTATCATCTTATCTTTTCTAACATGTTGTCAATTTTAATGCAGCTAAGTGCAGAAGCAAGAAATTTTTTGGTTGATTCTTATGTTGCTCTTCCTAGAGGAGATACAACTCCAGGAAGTAGAGTTGCATATAGCATGACAGTTAGACAGTTAGAGGCTCTAATCAGACTTTTAGAGGCAATTTCCAGGTGTCACCTCAATGATGAGGTAAAGAAAAATTAACAGAAACCAGTTATGTGATGTCCTGTCTTGGTCTTTGCATCCTTTTGTAGCAAACAAACACCTTTTTAAGTGTTTTGCAATTTTTAATGATTTGCAGAGAAGGAGTTTCTTGTTTCATCTTTTTAAGTGTTACAAAAAATTGTAATTTTTATCCTCTTGTCAAACATATACAAAATGTTTTCTCATGTCCTAGTTTCCTCTTTTGTGACTTATGTGCTAAGTTAGCTCCAAATTGTGTGTATTCTATTTCAGGTTCACCCTCGCCATGTTAAATTAGCAACAAGACTTCTAAAAACTTCAGTAATCAGGCATGTTTTGTTTATTAATTTTTGTAGAATAGTAATAGCTTGCAAACATATGTATCACTAATTATGTATGGAACCTGTAGTGTGGAGTCAACTGAGATTGATTTGACCGAGTTCCAAGAAGAGAATCAAGAAGAAGGCGATGTTGAACCTCAGATAGCAGATGTTGATGCAGATTCCAATAACGACCAACCAGGTTGCTATTTTGCTCTAGAGAAGATGGCTACAAACTAGAAATGTTAGTTTACTTGAATTATGTTTATTTGAATATTAAATCATAAATTTACATTCTCACTGGAAAATATATGCTTGAATGTTGTTTAATTTGTCAACTTACTACTTAATTTCTCACTGTATGCAGGTTTTTCATGCAAGATAGATGGTGCAGAGGTAGTTTACCATCTTCTTGCAGCTGCTAAAGATACCTGTAATATGGAAACATGACTCTTTTAAAAACTATTTCTGATGATATAAAGTTGATCATATTATATCTTTTATCTGTGTTCTATGTGGTGTGAATATCAATTAAATTTTGACATTTTCTTTTGTTTTCTCAATAAAGTTCAAAACGGAAGACAAAAAGCTTGTGAAAGATCAAAATCTTCATAAGAATTTGATCTCTGATGAACGAACGAAAAGAAGTCAGCTGAAACTACAAATGGCTTTTGATGGGCAGGAAAGAGATATGAAGGTATGATCTATATTGTAATTCAGATTCTATCACTTTTATTATGTAATCTCTTAAGTCTTAATACCCATTATTCGTTATGCATGCAGAGATCTTGGGAGCCAAGTGATAAAGCTGATCTTCACTTTGTCTACAAAGATGTTGAAGGAGCATCAACTCAATGGGATGATATTCAAAGAAAACTCAGGAACTTACCTCCCAAACCCTCTGCCTTCAAACCCGATCCCTTCACTCCTGTAGAAGATGAAGATTCCAAACCTAAAACCAAATCTCGGATTGATAACAAGACAGAAGAACTCAAAGATTTAGAAGATGATCTTAATGATAGTTGTTTCCTCGAAGAATACAGGTACTTTCAACTCCCTCAATCCTAATCTCATTTTATGAGGATATTAAACTTCATGTGATATTTTCATGGTTTCATTTTCTTTTGTGTTCTTGAAGGAGAAAGAGGTTAGCAGAGATGAAGGAAACAGTGGAAGATTGAGCTCGGTAAGTTCAGGCAGCATCTATGGTGGCCCGGGCAACATCTATTTCAATATTGATTGTGTGAAAGTCATCTACTAAAGCAAGGTTGGTGTAAGAGTTGATGATGAGAACATTGTTCCAAGACCTTCACTAAGTTATGATGATGTCCCTTAATAGCAATGTAGTATTAGGTTATATAGTTAGCGATGATTATTTGTATTTGACATTTTAGTGCAATGAATTATCTTTCTTATTTATTGTATTTTATTTTGTATTTTGTATGACATTAACTTTTGTGCAATGGATTGTCTTTTTTGTATATGGTATTTTATTTTATATTATGAGACATGACAGGCAAATTTAATTTGAAAATTAGTAAAATAAATAATCTTTTTAAAAAATGAAAATAAAATTTATGATACGCATAAATGTGTGTCATCTTCATTTATGACATGACCTTTCTTGACAGCGGTTTTAATGATACGCATTGCGTGTCGTAAATGCACGTTGTAAATGTGCGTCGTCTCTCGTTATGACAGGGCCTTCCTTGACGCGCATTTGCGCGTCGTCTGAGCGTTTTACGACGCGCAATGAGCGTCGTAAAAGGCCTTTTTTCTAGTAGTGCTCGCAAGCTTCTTTTCTTGACATGTAGCAGATCATGCCTCTAAAGAACGTAACCAACCCACCGGTACGACACCAATCCTCCAAATGGATTCAACTACGTTCCAAGCTACTGTCACAGCAGTGGTGACAGCCGCCCTAACTATTCTTAAAGCTAACAACACGAATGTGGGTGGAAATGTTAACGGTAATCCGAATCATGGTGTTAACCAATCTCAACAACAAGTGCCTACTAGAAAGGACACACCTAACCTTCTAAAACAAAAGTTCAAAGGAAGTTGTTCAACCCAAAGACCTACCGAGAGGCAATGATTTGGACACACCAACCATACCCTACTGTGGAAATCTCCCGCACTGCAGCAAATGCAACTACCATCATCATGGAGACTGCCGAGTGCTGCATTGCACCAGATGCAACAGGAAGGGACACACCTCCCGCGGTTGTAGAACCCTAGTCAAGTTCACCACTCCGACTACCAATGTTGGGACAAGTCTAACCTATTACCTCTGTGGAAGTTTAGGACATTTCAAAAGAGACTGCCCAACATAGAAGAACAATGGGGAAACAGGAGGAGTTTGACCTTAGAGAATGAGGAAGCATCAAAGAACCCTGCTATGTTTTGGTACGTTTTCGAAAACCCATATAATTTCTCATAATAGTGATTATTTCCTCGTCCAAATTAAATCACGACATTCTTATAAGATTTAAAGCCCTGATGAGTAAGTTAAGACAACTCAGTGAATACGTTAAGTTCAGTTGTAATTATACACGACTTATGTACACTAAACGATCATAGAGAGATCTAGTAAGAACCATTTCATGAAAGTCATAGTTTCAAGACATCAGAACCCTCGTGTTAGTAGTACCTGTTAACTTCGAATCAAACACAGCAAACACCAGAGATATTTACCCATAGGCATCAATGTGCTAACGAAACGAACTTTCTGGACAAACTTAACGCACAATTCTACGACTTCATCTTGTTTAGTTCAACTGAGTCTATGTTATACCAAACCCTTTTGTCTTAAATCGTTCGATCACAAAACTCCCATCACTCGTAACGACAATTAGATGCGCACTTCGAAAATTCATCTCTCTTCGAAACCCGAAGGTATTTATGCGAAGAGTATGAATCAGAACCAACGGATACGACAGTGAAGATCCGCTGAAACATCCAGCGAGAGCCCGAGTACAAAAAGGAGAGACTCACCTACGTATACCATCGAGAAGTAATCTGTTTTCATGGGATACCTGTAATCATTGCCTCCGACCGAGTTAGCAAGGTTACCTCGAGAACTTAGCAACATACATCCCGTCTTTCACGTGTCAAACCTAAATAAGTGTTTGTCCGATGAGACACTTGCGATTCCCCTCGACAATATTGAGTTAAACGAGAGTCTACACTTCATGTAGGAATCATTTGAACTCTTGGACCAGGAAGTCCAGCGCATGAGACGAACGTTGTATCCAGATAGTGAAGATTCAATGGGATACCAAACGAGAACTTGAATTCACTTGGGAGCACGAGAATCCAAGGAAACAAAAGTACCCCATCTTTTCCATGTCCACGAGTTACAACTTTATTCTTGAATTTCGAGACGGAATTCCCTTTAATGAGGGAATGATGTGACAACCCGAAACTTTTATCTTGTACACATAGCCAATTCTATCAATGCTAAACTCGTTTCAGCTATCTTTTAGCATTGTTTTGAGCCTGTTTGGATGATCTAAAGCCTTGTACAACCAAATTTTGAATTAGAGATGGGTTGGTTTAAGATTTAGGGTTGCAAATAGGCCAAACACTCCATCAAAAGGAGTGTGTGGCCACACACATGAGTGTGTGGCTGCACACCCGAGTGTATGGCCGCACACCCGATTGTATGGCCACACACCAGAGTGTATGGCCGCACATATGAATGTGTGGGCGCACACACGAGTGTGTGGCCGCACACCCATCCTCCAGCCGCACACTCATCCCTATTTATATAGGGTGACCCCTTCACTCATTCCTTTCATTTGGATGCATTCTACTTTCTCTCTCTAAAAACTTCATCCAAGAACGCTCTCAAGGCCTCAAAAACGTGAGTTTTCCATCACCTAGCTTATCATACATGAAGGACCCATTGATCTAAGCCCTTAACCATCAAATTTCATCATGTTCTTCATCACATGAAGGTGTACGGCCGCACACCTTCATAAGGTGGCTGTACACACCTCAAAGAACCTCCAAAGTGAGAGTTTGATTCCCTATCTTCTAGTTGGACTTGGTTTGAACCTTAAAACACTGAAAAATCGACTCTTGGGGAACATATGAAGGGTGTATGGTCGCACACACCCTGTGTACGGCCGCACACACCCTCTGTACGGCCGCACACTCCTATGTGCAATCACACACGCCACCTGGCTGCACACCCACGACCGCACACACTTCATATGGACCGTACACTTCCCTTAGGTGAATCACATGTGATCCCAACACTTGGTTCAAGTGTTTCCTAGTCCCTAAGGGGGTTCCCTTGCATTTAGTTGCTTCTAAACACTATATTCATGGCTATATATGTCTCTAATTGTCATTTAGGACTCGTTGTGTCTCGGTAATTAAGTTGTGGAACTTCTTGTCCTTACGCGAATCTACCTTCGAAACATCTTCCAAAGGTGATTTCATACCCCTACATTTTCCGTATTTTTAATGTTTTTAGGGGGGGAATACAAGCCAAACGCTAAGTATTTTGTTAAAGTTTTAAACTTATTAATGCAGTCCAACGATTTCCACGTTTAATAACATATTCGGATATTTTATCTCTTTTTGTAATATGTTGAACATAAGGGAAACTTCTATTTGGAAAATACAACTTCATAGCTTTCAGAAAGGTTTTTACAAAACATTTTCCATATCAACTCTAATAAACTATAATGGGTATAGTTTGGGATAACCCTCTAGGCAGTCTCTACTTAATCAGATTTCATAAATGAATATATATATAAACTATGGCAGATTTAGTTTATGTTATATGTTTTCTCAGAAGTATAAAGTACATTTATTCAAGGATAATTACTGTTTTATACTGATTTCTCGCTAGTAAACTAGATTATACATAATTGTGAGGCGCTACTTCAATACTGTACCCTTAGGCGTATAGTGATAAATCCTTTTAGTATAACCAGAGTCTCCTGGAGGGAGAGCGTGAGATTTGTGAATAGATCTATTCGGGACTGACAATCCCACACCAGAACTACTAGTTACAGTTAGGCGGGCACGCCTGTGGTGAACAAATGTCATTTAGCTTAACGCCTGAAGAACGTTATAAAGGTCTCTCGGTCATATCAAGTATGGTTATACGACTCGCAAATAAGTATAAACTAATTTTGTTTACAAACTCTACTCTTCATTTGTTTTATTTTGAGTAATAAAACTACTTATATATATATATATATATATATATATATATATATATATATATATATATACAGAGTATTCAGGGATTTCTAAACTGGCATATCTACCTCTAGGGCGGATAACATGTTTCCAAAAACTGATGGTTTATTTTCTACTAATAGACTCTCTTTCAATACTACCCTTCATAAGAAAATATAGGATTTTCTTGAGGAACACTTTTCAAAAGAATCAAATAACATTTTTCTCTAAAATTAAATGTTTATGAACTCACCAGCTTTATGCTGATATTTTAATACTGCTTGTATTCTCAGGAAATTAGTAGACAGGTACAATCAAGAGTGTGCAGAAGTCGGAGCGTTAGAGTCACGTCCTTACTATTTTACTTTTGATATGAACAAAACTATGTATTAAACAATGTAAATCCTTTTCATATATGTATTCAATGTCTGGTTGTGTTTACTATGCTTGCTATGATACAATTGTTTTGATACTACGCATGACGTCCTCCACCCCGGGACGATTCCACCATCACGGTTTCGGGGTGTGACAGAAGTGTAACGACTAGAAATTGTTGCTTCTTAAGCCAACGATTAACATAAAAAGTAAAGGTTACTGGTGAATTATTATAAAAAGAAAGTTGTAGTTCTTCTGGGAAGATTCTGTGGATATAAAGTTCGTCAAATTATAATTTGTGTGAGAAAGTTATGGCCGTTCATAAAGTAAGCTGCTATTCGAGAGAAAGTCAGAAAATCGAAAAACCGCAAAGCGCCTTTTAAACGCCTTTTTCGTGTCTGACACATCATCATGTCATTCCAGCAATGGTAAACGTGTGATCCGAAGAAAGCCGGTTAACCGGTCAGAATGCAAGAAATTAAAATTATTATGACTTAAATGTAATAGAAAAAAATATGGTGTCAAAATTGAAAAAAAATAAAAAATAAAAAGCTAATAACTTTGTGTCATTTTCCTAATATTTATTGGTATTTTTTCTGACTTTTTATTATTAATATTCTTTTACCTAGAGAAGGGCAATAAATACAACATATAATCATCGTGAAAATAAAAGTGGTATAAAATATTAGTTTTTAGGGTTTCGGCTCTAAGGGTAGCGATATCTCATTGCTTGCTTTCTCGATTTCACAGCACAAGATCATCAAAGACTCTCGATGTCTTATTTTAATGTATTTATCTCTCTATTCTGTGCTGCTTTTCATTGTTTCAGTTCTTAGTTAAAACCTAATCCTGCTTGATTCCATTAAGTCTTTTTTTTTTTAAAATACCCAGAGTAAATTCCCGATTAACAGCCATGGCGGATTGTGTTTCTTTCTGTTTTTAAGAGTATCCATGGCAGCTTGCTCAAACCTTTATTTTCTATATTCTTCAATTTATTAACATATGACACTGGCTTTAAGCACATCATTCACATCAATGGTTGATAGTTTCACAATAGCAGTATGCTATTTTCCATAGGGCTAACTTCTTTCTGATGATTCTGCAGAGTTTCCATTATGGGGAAGAAGTTAGAGTGATAGGAGGAGAATATGAGGGGGCAGAAGGAATTTTTCTAAAACCTATGTTTGAAATTTGGACAGAGGAGAGAAAAGTAAGTGTCCCTATCAGAATACAATCTTGATCTCCTTCATTTTCTACAATTAGGAGAAGAAAACAACATTTTAAAAACCTGTGAATCTTTGCAGTTAATCATTGTGGAACCGCACTTTGTGGATGGTTACGACAACACACCCATGACACCTCCTATAAGCGAGACCACCACTCTTACTCGGTCTCCACCTCTTGCGTCTTCCATGAGCACAACTGGGGAAAATGTAAGTGTAAATCATTAAACCAAGTACATTTTTCCTTTTTAAGGCATCAAAATGTGTAAATAAAACTCTAAAGTAACATTCATGATTAAAATTATATTAGAAGTAAAATACTTACACGGTAGTATTTGCCTGAAGCTCTTCAAATTAGGCAAGAAGAACTACAAACGAAAAGCGAATTAAAACCTGAAAATGCTCATATCTTTACATTTACACCAATTGCAAAAATCGAAATCTCTGATTACATAAATTTGAAAGTATGATGCTATAGATAACAACCGATGAAAATACATTTCTATTTCTTGCTGAAATTGATAGTTTTATGAAAGATGATGTTGTAATAGTAAAATATTAAGATTGTGATACTATAATAAAAAAACCAATTAAAGTATTTGGCTATTTCTTTTTTTTTTTGGCATATCTAGTAAGTAAATAAAGGTCGCTAAAAACGACCAATAAAGATTCTTTAAAATATAAACATGGTACTAATTTAAGTGATACCATTTACGCACGACTTTAAATCCTCTACACTTGTCCAAATTGCAAAGCTTGGGGGCACTTGTGAGAATCATCCCACTTAGTTCCTGGATTACCTAATTAGGGTGAGCATTTGGACCGGATCGAACTGGTTTTGCAGAAATTGGTGGACCTTCGACTGAACCTGTTGAAAATTAAGGCCTACCAGGTGGTCTAAGTCCGGTTTCCGGTCTTGGACGTAAAGGTGAGCATTAGGGTCGGATTGAACCGGATCGGGTCTAATCTTGGACCAGACCTATTTTGCAAAAAATTGTGGAGCTTGGACGGGACATGTTGAGGCTTACAAGGTCCGGTTCCCGGTCCGGGGTCCAAGTGCTTGCCCCTAAGGTCAACGAGTGTGAATAAGTTTTTTGAAAAATAAGAAGAGAAATAAAAAAGAGTGAAATACATTGATTAGAGAAATGAGAATTTGTTAAATAAGTTTAATCTTGCATACCTTACTTCTTTCTTTCTTGTTAGAAATGCTTGACTTTTCCATGTTAGCTTATTAACAGTACAAAATAAATAAGCAACAAAAAAGTAGTTATAACATATCACTCAGTTATGCCAAAAATGCCCATATCTAAGCATTTACACCAATTGCATAAATTCAAATTCCTTATTTCACAAACTTGAAAGTATGATGCTATAGTAACCAAATGAATGAAAGTACATTGCTACTATTTTTGTAAAATTGATAGTTTTATGAAAGTACAATGATGTAATACAATCTTGATCTACATCCTACCTGTGATTCTTGCAGATAGTAAATGTGGAATCACACTTTTTGGCTGGTAACAACACCACTATTGAAGCTTCTCCTGCTATGTCGACACCTCGTGCGATATGTATGTTGGGTTTTCACTTTTTTTTTTCTTATCATGTCAATGATACGTTTTGGTTAAACATTTCACAAATATTTTAATCTTAAAAAAAACGAAAGCAATCAATATCCTACAAAAGAAAGTTAAGAGGCCACATTAAAATAAAAGAGAATTTTGTGTATGCTTTTATTAAAAATCAAAAATATCATGTTTATAAATCTAAATATAAAATATAATCTATACCTTTTGTAGTTGAAGCATTTTTAACATATTTTACAATTAATTGTTTTTAACAATTGATTACTATAGATATCTAAATAATTAAATCCTATTCAAGTAATTATGCACTCTCGTCTCTTCTATTTTCAACATTGAATCTTGAAAGAGGTAAAGATCAAAATATTTCTTTTAATATAATTAAACCAACAGATAAGTCTAGAAGAAGGCACAAGTATGGGCGATGTGGTAAGTACGTTCACCTTGAAAAGATATTCAAGAATCTTGCACCTCAAGGTTCAGATCTAAGTAAAACATCCACCTCTAAAAGGTTACTCATATTTTCCATTTCCTTTGTTTTATTTCATGAAAATGATATCAATGCTTATACAATGCTAATAATATTATGTATTTCAGGGGATGTCGAAAGAATAGAAAATCTCGTGGTACCAGGGCAGTATTAGGCTCTATGTGAAAGAAGTTTGTGCAAATAATTGGTCCCTTTTATATGTTTTTTTTGTTCGTTATGCTATTTTTCTTTGAAAGACAATGTCCATTGATTGTGTTTTGTGTGGTTTTTCTTTATCATTGAATACGAGAACTTTGGTTTGACTATTTCTTAAAGAAAGATTTTGACTTTTACCTCTTTCAAGCTTTACGGGTGAAAATAGAAGCGATGAGAGTGCGAAATTGTTTTAATAGAAATTAACTATTTAGTTATTTATAGTTTTTAACTTATTAAAGATTCATCAAAATAATAATTTTGGTCAATATGCTATTACGAAAGTTCATGATATAAACTTATATTTATCAATGGGGGTATAATAGTTAATTGTTAAAAATGAGAATTTAAAATGATAATAAAATACTAAAAAGGAAGGATTTAGGCACATATTTTGAAAAGTATACGAAGGTTAAATATAAATTAGAAAATATGTTGGATAAAGTTATATATATATATATATATATATATATATATATATATATATATATATATATATATATATATATATATATATATATATATGGTTAGGTTCAAATGTTCCTAACATCTATTGTGTACTCGTAAGCATAAATCTGGACCAACAGAAGGAATAAAATACATGGTCATGATATGAGAGTCTATGATATCACAATAGGATAACATATACCATATAATCATAAAAATTTCAACATAAGAGCATTTTGGTCAATTAACCTATATTAATAAAGGAAATTTTCGGATTTTAAGGGATAATTAATTCCCTTTTTTTTTTTTAAATTTGAATATTTTAAATTATTTCAAATTTAAAAATCCGATTTTATTCTGTCACAAAATGCCAACCATAAACATCTAAAGATATTTTCAAATTTATTCTTGCAGAATATATTTCTAATGCATATATTTTTGATAATTAACCTGATTTAAGGATTCTACATATTATTCATATACATCTAAGTTAGAATGAGGGTCTATGATTTTATTCATAATATACATCCGAAATTAACTAGAAATTCATGCATATTCTTACAAACTAATAGTTTTATATACATTTTAATATAGTTATACATATTCTAACAGAATATCATAAAAAATGAATAAAATTCTAAAAAATAACATTCTTGAATATACAATTTTTGAACAAATAAACTTGATCTTCTTCAATGGTCCATCTAATCCACTTGATTCCAACTATTTTTACGAAAATGTGATGAATTATCATAAAAATATAATTCTTTGCAAATATACTTGTTGTTGAACTCGATTCCAAATCTTTCTTTTGTATGATCAATATTGAATTTCTTCTCCATGTCATTCTGAAAGAATAAGATGTATTACTCGTTAGTATTATCAGTTAAGCAAATATATTTATTGTTAACAAACATTTTCAAAGACATTTTAACAGAATGCATTTATACAAATAAATTCTAACAGAATACATTTCAAAATGCATTTAAATCATAGTCTTTTCTTCCATATGTATAAACATTCTAAAACATGTATAAATGTATTCTGTCAGCATTACTAGCAATACATGTTTTATGTAATATTTATATTCTCATAGATTGAACAGGCAGGGGCGGAGCTTTATAGGGGCAAGGGCGGGGGGGGGGGGGGGGGGGGTTGTGGCCCCCCCCTGATTTTTTTGTACATATTAGGCCCAAAAATAGCACTGATTTTTATACATATTATACTTCCGGCCCCCCAAATCAAATGTTGCAGCTCCGCTCCTGTGAACAGGTGTTTGCATTCTGATATGAAGAAAAATCCTAACTTAACCCTTTTCATGAAAATTCTGACAGAATGCCATTGGGATCCACTTGCTTTAAATAGTCAACAATATTGAGCAATTAAAACCCTTTCTTTAACTTTATTTCAATACATACGATTCATTTCCGATGACAAAAAACCACCACTTTAGTAATTCTGACAGAATGCGTACCACTATTTTCTAGTTCTAGTAAAATAGTAAACAATACAAATATGCAGAATCCATTGCAATTTGCAAGAAAAATCCACTTTGCCAATTTATGAAAAGGACGTCCAACCCATCTAAATTAAGTTATATAGTTCTAAAAAGAATAAGGAACAAAGAGAGGTTAATGTAAAAGATTATTAACTATTTTTTCATTGATACATTTTATCGAACACATAGAGGTCACGACAGAATAATATCAGGTAGATTAGTGCCTGCTGGAGATGGAATATCAAACTTTTTTAGCATCAATGTTTCCATGTAAAACCATCCAAATTCAACTTAGTAAATAATTTAAATAATGATTTAGCGATTTGAATATATACGTTCAGAATAGTGTATAAATACTTAACCATGTTTTGAGGTGATGTTGTGACCAATTTACATGTTCGATGCATGGGGCACCTCTTTAGATAAATATTAATTTATTTATTTTACTTATTAAAATTTATAAAATAATGACTTATTTATCAGTAAATGAGTCAAAACTCCCTAGAATCCCCAAATTAGAATGTGTGAAACGAACAAATAAGTATCAATTTTGATTCAAGTAATAGTAACATCACAACTTCTACAAAATATAAGGAAATAAAAACATATAGAAAACTAATTAATGTAGAGAAAGTTTGAATTGAAAAACTAACCAAAATGATGATATGTCGCCGCCAACTTGGGTAAGAACCAGATACATGAAGCGTGTAAGGATTGTTCGTTTGTATATTCATCCAAGAAAAGGAAATAACATAAAAAGGAAACAAAATCAACTCTCACGTTTTGAATACGCAATGTGTAACAGCTCAAATTATATATATATATATATATATATATATATATATATATATATATATATATATATATATATATATATATATATATATATATATATATATATATATATATATATACTAGGTTATAACCCGTGGGCACCACGGATTATAAATTAATTTTTTTAATTAAATTGTACTTATTTATTTAGAATTAATAATTGATAATAACATCTTTAGTAATTAAACGTTATGTGTTTTGCAGTAATAAGATAACGGCATAAGTATTGGTTAAATATACGAACCGGTAGTGGTTTGAATATGCAATTGGTATTTTGTATTTCTAGATATGCAAAGAAATTATAATTTTATGAAATGAAATATAAATTTAACAAAAAAAATAACGAAATTTATATGAATAATAGAATTGTACAAATTGTTTTACAAATTTCTAAAAACTTCTTTATACACAACATTAGAAGTTTTATTTGTTAGTTTACCATCCTGACTAAAAATCAACAATTTTAATCATTTTCTACTTTGAACTTTTGATAAAGCAACATACAATTGGCTATGTGTGAAAACAGGCTCTTTAAGGAACAAACCAACCTTCGATAAAGACTGTCCTTGGCTCTTATTAATTGTCATTGTAAAACACACAGCCAATGGAAATTGTCTTCTTTGGAATTTGAACGAGATCTTGTCTTCAAAAGGAGTTAAAGACATTCTTGGAATAAAAGTCTGATTACTTCCGGATAAAATAACTGCCTCAATAACACGTTTGCCCAAAGATTTAACTTGTAGTCTAGTCCCATTACATAAGCTATTTTTCTGATCAATGTTTCTTAATAACATAACTGGGACACCGACTTTTAAAATGAGCTTATGGTTTGGAAGACCTGAAACTTTAAGACCATTCAAAACATCAGGTGAGTATAAATTTGCATCAAACTCATCATGAACAAACTCGGATTGGCATAGGCTATTTGAACTTAAATATTCTTTTTCTTCTCCTGGAAACAATGACAACAAACGATCGTTTAGGACAACTTCATTCTTGGGAGCTAGTATTGCTCTTTCTTGAAAATAATCAGCAATGTTGAAGTTTTCCAATATAGAAGGATAAACAAAACTTATTAATGAACCTATAGGATCATGTGGATTAGTAATAAGAATATCTCGTGGAATATCAATAATCGCCTCACCGTCATTTTGAGCACCAAGATTACCTTCTCCTATGTCCAAAAGCCAAGTTGCAAAATCCCTTACTTTTTTTAATAGCAGATGGATCGCTTCCAACAGTTAACCTCATGTTTTTTTGTTAATTTATGAACTTTGCATTGTTGCCATAAATAAGAAGAACTTAAAGAAGCATTAACAATGTTTTGTCTACTGCCACCTGGAATAACAGGTAGAATTTGTCTGAAATCACCTCCAAAAACAATCACTTTCCCTCCAAATGGAATAATTGAATTCGTAGGATTGACACACTTTAATATATCCTTTAGAGTTCGATCTAAAGCTTCGAATGCATGTTTGTGTACCATGGGTGCTTCATCCCAAATGATCAATGAGGTTTTTCTTACTAAACTGGCAAGATCACTTTTTGGATTTATTCTACAAAAAGAATCCTCAGTAAGATTTATGGGAATTATAAACCGAGAGTGTGCTGTCCTGCCTCCAGTCAATAATAACGAAGCTATCCCACTTGAAGCAACATTTAAAACAATCTGACCTTGAGCTCTAATTGCTGCAGAAATTGTCTTCCAAAGAAATGTCTTGTCTGTTCCACCATAACCATAAACAAAGAATACACCTCCCTTATTATGTTTAACTGCATCCATGATATCAAGAAAAATGTCGCGTTGCTTATTTGTTAATGCAACAAACAACTGATCAAACTCGTTCTTTAAATTTGGTATGTCATAATCTAGCTCCTCGGTAATAAGACGATTGTTTGAAGACGAAACAGAATCAACATTTGTGTAAGGCATATTTCCATAATGTTTAAGGCTGGAATTGTTACGGAGTAAAATTTGTTCTATCTCAAACAAAGTCAAGTTTTTAAGTTGATCTTCGTTTAGTGATAAACCTATACGTAAAATAATATATTAGTAAGAAAATATAAAAAACAAATTGATTAAAACATAAAATATAATTAAATTTATACAAAAAATTTATATGATAATCATTTAATAATAATGAGAAAATTTTAGATTACCTGGAGACTTTAATCTCTGTTGTTGATTGTAAAGAATTCCATCTGACAGGTATTCCAAGGTGTTTTGCCAAACAATCTCTGGATCACACAAACTGTTAGACAATAGCATCGTAGCAAATAAGAACCGTAGATAAAAACCAGATCCAGAAAGACTTGCTTTCTTAATTGCATCGATAAATTCTTTGTCATCATCTAAAAGGCCAAGATTATAGCACGCATCTTTAAAAGAAGAACATAGTTCACCATTGACTGTGCGAATTTCTTCGAAGGATTTAGGACCTTTCACTTTATTTAAAAGAATTCTTAAGAAATATGCTTCTCCAAGTTTAGGAGAAACTGAGTGAATTCTACCAATCGCATATCCAAGTTCCCTTGGCTTCCAAATCAGATCATTACGTTTCCAAACAAATTTTGTAGGAAATTCAACATATGTAAGTTTTCGTGCTTCTTTATTGATTGCATTACACTCCATCCAAGATGTGAACATCGAAGAAGCAACTGAAGGGCGATCAAGAACATCTTCAATGTCATCGTCTGCCTCATATACAACTTATTGTTGATCAGGAAGATGAAAAGGTAGTCTAATCACAGCAGGATACCTATAATGAACATCGTATTTAAAAATCCGCCATGATGCTTCACATGCAGAAATATATCTACAATCATAGTATTCTTTAATTTCATCCACTGCATCGTTGTTATCGGAATCATTATTGGTCCGCTCCATAGAAACGATAGCTCTATCAGGACCCTTGTTTATATATTTAAACAAATACTTTATGGAAGATCCTTGATTGCACCATTCAACATTAATGTGTGCCTGATATCTTTTCAGCAAATATTTGTTGTATGAAACAACATTTCTATTATCTAACTGAACACCAGATTTTTCAACAAAATGTCCATCATTTCTTCTCCTATATAAGGGAAAACCATTTGAATCAACTGAAGTATGATTACAAAATTGCTTTGGAAAGTTTTTAGAACACTTTCTGTTAACCATGCATGGGCAATTCAAATTTTCAGCTCCGCATGGACCATGAATCATGAACTCCTTGACAAGTAAATACAGTTCTGGATCATCATCGATATTTGGAATCTCAGCAGAAATAATGGGATCAATATATTCAACTGTAGGAAGCTTGCAGCTAGTATGCATAAATAGACATATATGACTATGAGGCAAACCACTTTTTTGAAATTCAATTGTATAAACCACTGCATGGAAAATATACAAATAAAATACAAGTTAGCAAATAAAATTTGTTTAAATTTATAAGTTAAACTATAAATTGAAATATGTTTAGGAAAAATATAAATTATTATATTTAAACTTATACATTAAACTATAAATGTAATTACCTGCTTGAACCTTGCCGAAAACTTCATTTTCCTTTAAATCTTTAATAAATGCATCCAACTTGATCTTAAACAACCTACATAATATATCCGGTCTATCTTTTGGATGAATTGAAGTGTCCTTAAGAAACCTTTGAACTTCTGGGCATTCTGGATTACACGTAAATGTTATGAAAAAATCAGGATATCCAAACCATTTACAGAGCGACATGGCATCCAAATAGTTTTGCATCATATAGCATGCACCACCGGTAAATGAAGAAGATAAGATCACACGTTGGCCGATGTTAGAAATATCTGTACTCCCAAGTGCTTGTTGATTATGCAAATTCTCATACGATTCACATCTAAGAACTTTTTGTTGGTTACGTATGAAAAATAGTCTCTCACTTTCAATCATGGTATAACCATCAACCAAAAATTGCTGGAACAACCTTTTTGCATTAAGAATTAGTGAGAAAGATTGATCCCTGTCAATTCTATAAGCGAAAAATTCTCTCATTGTACAGGTCGGGCGCTTGCTATTACTTGAAGATGAAATATCTCTATGAAGAATGTCAACTTTGTAACCATCATTGCCATATGGAAATAGTAATGGATACTGAAGAGGAAGGTAAGAAGGATGCAATTCACTGATACGTTGTAATAATCCTGATGAAGTTTGAACAACAATATCTCTTTTTTCAATTGAATCACAAATGTCGCCGACAACTAAAGCGGCAACCTCAGAAGAACTTGGCAAGTTATACGTCCTTCCATCTTGTTTTCTTTTTCCAATTAATCTTAACTTCAAATTAGCACAAGGATTTTCTATAATCTGGAGATCATATGATCTTGAAGTTGATGTAGAAGTGGTCGTTGGTCCACTGAAAGCATTATAAACAATTATTTAATGTTAGTAAAAAAAATCAATGAATTGAATTGATCTATTAGATTTAATTGTAAAAATATACCAAATACTTGTTGATCTATTTGAAATCTCGTTTTTCATATCATATATATATATATATATATATATATATATATATATATATATATATATAACTGACAGAATTTCGGACTTGAACCAGGAGTAGGTAAAAGACTTCCCATACTATGATAATTTTGACCACTAAGTCTGAATATGTATGGTGCATTGCCTCTGTTGATGGATGAATCAACTTTGCCTCCCATCGATGTAAATGAAAACATTGAATTATAACGTTGAATGTTCTTCATGAAGTGTTTGCTTTTTGAATCTACCGATCTATACAAATTTCGATATGATGCCGGTGCCTCTTTTAAGGATGGTAGCTCAACTTTGCCGTAACCGCAACATAGGGAATAAGATGTATTGACTTTTTTCTGCCCTCTAATTGATTCAGCTTTCCATGATTTTGCATGACAAATCTGACATATAACGATCTGGTCTCCATGATCCAAGTAATCTGTTGAATGCAAAAAATATAAAAAATAGTAAAAAACTAAATTATAAAATAAAATTTAATAATATTAAAACTTTTAGAATTATGATCACCTTTGGATATACCGCGAAAAATATCTTCAATAATATGATCATCAATATTTTCTTCATCTAATGTCAAGTCAAACATAGGTATAGCGGATATAGATGGAGTCTTCCTTTTTAGTTGATGTTTTCCTCTTGGTAACTTCATTGACGAAGAATTATGGATTATTGTTGAACGATTGTCAGATGTCGAGGCATTACCAAACACCAAATTTTCTTTGTTAATAGATAGTGGTGTTTGAAGGTTATTATTGAATATATAGCCGCCTGAAAAAAAAAATACAAATTACAACATTAGCAATTCGTATGATTGATATAAAAGTGAAGCATATATTTTCAAATTGGTGTATTTAGAATCACGTACCCTTTGAAATGTTAGAAAATGGAGTTCTAACATTTATATTAGTAGATAATGGTGTTCGAACGTTATTATTGAGAATATAATTGGCTGAAAATTTTAAAATACAAATTAGAATCCTAAAAGTTGTTATGAGTTATATAAATGTGAAACATATATTTTTATATTTGTGTATATAGAAATACATACCATTTGAAATTGTTGAAAAGGGCGTTGTAACATTTATATTTGTTGAAGGTGGATTAATAATTGTATGTTGATATACACTTGATTTGACCGAGTTTATATTTTCCTTGTCTAAGGAAACATTTGTATAGTTATCTGTAGATATTAATCTACGGCCATGAGTGTAGACACCTGTTATATAATGAGAAAAAATTGTTAATAATAATAATAATAATAATAATAATAATAATAATAATAATAATAATTAAAAAAACAGTAAATTAAAAAGTCGTGCAAATTTTATATAATTTTTATATTAAAAAATAAATTTAAAAATAAACAAATATAAATACCATTATTCGACATGTAAGAAGCATGTGTAATAGATGAATTTTGATGGGTTGATATGGTATGTAATATTTTGGATTTTCTATTATCCAAATATAGTTTTCTGATTTTTCTCCTCTCTTTAGCTATTGTAGATTCTGTAATGCTATTTGAACCTGTAAATAGCAGAAAACAATTTTAAAGACATATTTTCTGATATAAAGTTAGATATATTTTAATATATTTTTAAAGTAATAATTAATAACATATTTAGAATAAATAAATAAAACATATAATCAATGCAAAAGAAATTAAGAAAATTACCGGATTGAGTACGATGAATAACATGTGCAGTTGGTGTATGAAGAGAAGATGATATGGTATATTGTTTTTTGGATTTCCTGGTATCCAAATATAACTTTCTGTTTTTTCTTCTCTCCCTAGCCTCTGTTGCATTCATCTCCTTGTTTGATATGTAATGACAATAATAGAATATGGTTAAAAAGAAAATTAATAATTTGAAATTAAAGATAATTTGTAGGTCATGTAATATGTATAAACTTGAATACATGAATTGATCAATAATGAATTAATAAATAAACCGGGTACGGAACAGGTTAAAGAGTATTTATAACATAACCATATTAACAGGTTAGAATTTTGTACCCGTTTAACGAATAGTTAATATGGTTAGAATCCGCATTTCCAAACCAGGTTGTCATTTTGCAAAAAAAACAAAAGTTATAATTAAAAAAAACAACCAAAAAAAAGTTAGGGGCTGTTTGATAATGAGCTGACTGGGTCCGGTCAGCAAGTTTCGGCTGACTCAGTCCGGTCAGGCTGTTTGGTAGAGCCCCAAATTGGCTGACTCGGTCAGCAATAGCTGACCAATCTACTGACTCGGTCCAATTGAAAATTGTTGCTGACCCAAAAAGAAAAGCCATCGTTCCCTTTGTGCCCTTGCTTCCTAAAAGAAAACACTCAAAAACACACGCCTCTACTCAACAGTCGGCATCGCTTCTTCCTTTCCACCACTCCTCGTCCACACAACCTGAAATCAGCAGCTTCCTCAGGCGACTTTGACGCCTTCTCAGCCTCTGGCAGTGTCGACCTCCACAACAACAGGTACGTATTTGGGTTTTTTTTTTTTTTTTTTTTCTGAAGTCAGTTGATGATATGATTTGTATCTATATGAAATCAAACCATGCATTTATATCAGATTGTGTGTATGAAATCAAGAATCGGGTTGAGATGAGATTTGATTATGATGTATTTACATAGTATGTATAGTATGCAAGGCCACGCAGCTATGCAAGAGGATTTCAACAACATTCTCATCTGGTTATTCTTTTGGTTTAGATATTTCCTTCCAGATGTATTTATATGTTTTGAGGGTTTCATTTATGTACACTACTAGAAAAACAGCCTTTTACGACGCTCATTGCGCGTCGTAAAATGCTCAGACGACGCGCAAATGCGCGTCAAGGAAGGCCCTGTCATAAAGAGAGACGACGCACATTTACGACGCGCAATGCGTATCAAGGAAGGCTCTGTCATAAAGGAAAACGACACGCATTTACGTGTCGTAACATTACGACACGCGTGTTTATGACATGCAATGTGTATCAAGGAAGCCCCTGTCAAGAAAGGCCATGTCATAAATGAAGACGACACACATTTTTGCGTATCGTAATTTTAACTTTTTTTTAAAAAATTATTTATAGATTTACTGATTTTCATATTAAATTTGCATTTCATGTTTCATAATAGAAAATAAAATACCATATACCAAAAATACAATACATTGCACAAAAGTTAATCTCATATAAATAAGCATTCCAATAGTAGACAAATGTAATACATCAAATAATCTTTCCAATAGTAGATAAATGTAACATTTCAACATTTTTTATATAATTAACTAAATTATTAGCCAAATTTCCTAAAATACCAACATACTTTTCTATGAAGAGCATTAACACTATTCTTTTCCATCAAAAACTTCAAAACCTGCATAATTAAATTAATGTGTAATCAGCTACAGGTAAATAAGATAGGTTTAAGCAAAAGAGTTTCATAATAGTAAGATTTTACTTACCACTGTTGTTAATGACATTGAAAGAAGCAGCCCAACAAACACCCCCTAAGAAGGATTAGTACCACATAACTGTTGATATTTGATACTTTATTACTAAATGAAACCAAAAACAAAGTTAAAAAGTCAACAAAATCAGAAGGTTTTAGTCAAACATAAAGAGGCTGTAATTCCAAATACTAATTTCAGAATTTGCAGACAAGTTGCTGAATTGACATACAAAAGGCACCATTAGCTTTGAGAAATAAGAATCCGACTTTTAACTTGAAAAGAAATTACCCATGATCATGTCCTGCAGATGGACCAGTACTCAGCAACAAGCTTTGAGAAATAAGAATCCGACTCCATTAGCTTGGAGGGCGCATCATATTCCATCATTTCACCTATTATACATGAAATTTTACTATTTTGTAGAGGGTAATTGTGTCATTTTATTAGATATATGGGTTTGTGAAGAATAAGATACATACCAAAGGAGAGGACCATGACCATGTCACTGTCTATAACAGTTGAAATCCTATGAGCAACTGTTCCAAGTAAAAAATATATAAACCATGAGTTTCTTCTTCAAGAAAAGTAATATAAATGAATCAAAGAACTAATCAATATTCATTCCAAAAAGAAGCTCCAAAAAGGTCATATTATGATAAAAACAGGGCACATGTGATAAGCTCCCACGCTTACATAAAATTCCAAATTTGCTTTTCAAAAGATCATTGTCTATATAGCTGTCAAACACAACAAAGATACATGCCAAGTTGCCAATCAATCCCTACTTGTGTTGTATGCTTTAAAAATAAATAGCCAAACACCATAACCATTTACCCTTTTTAATCTTAGGGAATTTCCTAAATAATATTGTACATCATGCAGTACTCGACTTGTGCTAAAAAAGTCAAATACACACAGAAAACAGAATGATTCATCTGACCATGAATCATGGTCTTAGAATAAGGTACTATTTTGTACTTGTGGCCTAGAATAAAGTAACAATAGCACAAATAATCATGTTTCATCATATAAAAGAAGGTAAACTGCTATGTACAAATTCATAGCCATTCACAAAAAGTTTTATATAATGATTACGCATGATAGTGGAAACAATTATATATCCTAGATTCTAGAATAAAACCATGTTCATTTTCACATGGGTCCATCAACTTATGAGATTTATGTTATTTTTGTCTGTTTCCATACTACAACAAAAAAACCACCAACTTGCTAAAGCAAATATATTCTGCTCCTACAGAAAAGAGGGGTGTGCTATTTTTGTCCCATTATTTTTATATTTTTATTATCCCACAGACAAAAACACAACACGGTAATGAAGATTCTCTCCTACTTAAAGAAACATTTGATAAAAATTACTGTCAATCCAAGATATTTATCTAATAATATCGCCAAAGATGATTTTCATAATCTACTAATAACAATCAAATAAAAAAACACAACCTAAATAAAACACAGACCATGAAATTTGAAATTAAGAAAGGACTACAGAACCACAAGATATACAAAAACATTGTTCCAGGATAGTTGTATGCATCTTAACAGAGTAAAATTCACATTTCATTCAATTAAAGATATTCATATTCTTATTCCAATAAATGATCCATAGGCCAGCATATAATTCATTTCCATGTGTATTCGACCCTATAAGTATACCAATCACCTACCATTAAACCATGTTATATCAAAGAGTGTGTGTGTGTGTGTGTGTAAAACATTAAACATGGTGAATGAATATGAAAATTTCTTGAAACATTCAGCCAAAATACCTCTGAAACACTTGTTCATGTTGCTTGTGACATAGAAAGATGTAGCATGCTTCTTTTGTAGTGTGACATAACTCAGGAGCAAAAAGGTAATTTGACAGAGAAACCTGATTATCTTACCATGTATGAACAGAAGGCAAAAGACCAGAGGGTATAAGCATCATACATCAGACACCCCCAGATAGCCACTTTGATATGATTGCAATATCCTGTCTCCACTCATGTTCACGTTGCCAACAACTAGCATCTTTAACAAAACTAGTTGCTCCCTGTAGTATCATTAAACATGTCAATATCAATATCAGTGTGTTAGTGTGTCAACCTAAAGAACTTGGCAAGATAACTTCAGCTCAAACATAAAGAATGGTTAAAGTACTAAACCCAATTAGATATTACTAATAGTCAACTGAAGTAAAACCAACATGAAAATGAAGTCACCTAAAAGAATTTCACACACAATACCTGCTATGACATTGAATACGGTTGACTCGGTAGGTCGTTCAGGGATCACAATATGTATTGGAATCCAAAATAGTGGATTTTCATTAGAACTACAAGAAGGAAAATAAATCTTAGAATGAAATGTATTAAGTATTAACCACAAAGAAATTTTTTCAAATTGTGGAAGGTTAACATGAAATTGTGTGCACATCTTAATATGCCTCCTGAAACTGAACTAGATGATAAAACTTGAAACTTTACCAATAGTCCAATACACAAAGTATGTCTGCCAATGTCACATGGTTGGAATACAGATAATATTTCATTACCTTGGTATACGTGCACAGCTCTTAGATGCACATGCTATGGCATTCAACTTTCCACTCCAAGCAACAGGACTGTTAAAGCACTAAACCCAATTAGATATTACTAATAGTCAACTGAAGTAAAAGAAATCCACACACATCAGTCATTTATGAATGTTCAAGAACTACAGTGGATACATTTAATTACATCAAGATTAGGGGGTATTTAGGATTGCTAATAATTATAAGGTGCTTTAGTGCTTATTAGCTTATTGCGGTTTACTACATCCAATAAGCTAGTAACAGCTTCTGTTTATTGACTTAAAGAAGCACTTTTGGAGAAGTTGTTTCATTAATTTATCATCTCTTTGTGGTTAGGTACTGCTAATAAGCTAATTTGAGTGTTTGGATATGTGGTTTTATTTTAACTTATTAGCTTATTGTGTATTGGCATCACAAAAGCTAACCCAAACACTTTTTCTTAAGTTGTGTTTGGTATCTCATAAGCTAATAAACACTTATTATTATTATTATTATTATTTTAAAAAAGTTGTTTTGAATTAGCGATCCCAAAACACCCCTTAATAGAGAACATCAAGATACGCCTGCATACCAACCAAATCAGTTGGAAGATACAACTCACTTTACTAAACCTAATAAAAAGGTAATAAAAAAATCCACCTAAATGGCCACACAAATTGTACTTCCTGTCATCCAATCAAATGAAATAGCACCTAATGTGTTTGTTTAAAGTCGACCAGGCAATTTTCCAGTACCAGCCAACATTGACTTCTATAATTAATTTTCCAGTACCAGCCGACATTGGTGAGAGATGTCGTAATAGATCAAGATTCTTAAATGTCAATCTTATGTTTTAAATATGATACTTGCAGCCATTACCAAAGCTCTATTTGGTTCCCTGATGGGATGAAATGCAAAGAGTAAGTCAAATATATGAAAACTAGAAATCAAATTATAGCTTTTTTTGGTGAGAGATGGCGTAATAGATCTAAACTAAAAAAAAAAGATGCACGGATTCTCATTTGATTGCACTGATTCTCATTGGGTTTATAAATTATGGGAAGGGTAACTAGGTGGCTTTAAAAATGTTTTAATTCTGAAAACATGACCGTTTAAATTGAATACACCTGATCAAAAAATGGCTACACATGTATCACAATGATCCACTAGTGCTTTGATCTATTAAAAATTATGAATATCACCAAGGGAATTGGGTCTGATCTATTAAAAATTATGAATAAGCATCCTTAAGATCAGCTTATAACAAAAATTAATTATATATATAACAGGGGTATTTTGGTACTTTAGTAGAATAAAAAAGAAACAACGCCTTACCTTGCTATAGGCTGATACTTTTTCAGGCTTTCTTGCTGAATTTTGAACCACATTTTCAATCCTTTCACTAATAAACCTAAATCCAATAAAAGAAAGAAATAAAGAACACTACAAGAAAAATGATTAATAAAAAAGTAAAAAATTAACCGAATTTATAAAAACCTGGGATTTGCTAAATTTATAACTAGTCGTATTACTGCACAAGCAAGCATTTCCCTCACTATGTAACGAAATAAAGAACAATTCAGATCCTCATGTCTAATATTAAAGATATGAACCCATCCATAAGATGCTGTAGAACCTACAAGAAGTAATGAGCACTAGTTCATCTGGACCTTATTTGTCAGGGGTAATACAGGAATGCCAAAGATCAGTGACCCATTCTGAAACTATGTGTTTTGTGACTTGATCTATTGCATCTTCAACAACTGGAGAGTTGACTTTTTTTTCTCCAATCTGACTTTCCTGAGATGGATGTAGGGTCTAAGGGTGGTTTTTTGACAGAAAAAACATGGGTTGCTCGTGGGTTTTTGTTATATGATGCAACTTTTCTCTTCATGTCATAATCCAATGTGAAGTAACGAAGAACAATAAGTAAGGATAATACAACTGCCAAGTTTATTAACATTGAAGCGCTTGTCATTGAAATAAATTTAAAATCAATGTATGTGATCAATGATCATGTCATTAATCAGAAAGATACAAAAATTATCTAAGAGCTTCCAATTAGAAGTTTGATCGTGCTTCCCAGTTAGCTATCCTTCATCAGGAAAAATTCAACTACACTGACATCAGGTTTCAATTGAATTAACGAAAGACAAACAAGAAGGGGATAGTGATCTAAATTCGCATTCAAACAACTAATAGCCCTAAATGTATCAATCAAAAAGTGAAGATTTGTCAATTTTGTAAAGAATTGGGTAAAGAGAAGAGGCACAATCGTGAGAAAAAATCTAAAAGAGGGAACTTACAAGACATGAGATACGAGAGTCCAATAACGCACATGGACAGGAAAACAATCCGTTTCTTGGCCTCATCGATAAGGTCTCGAGCAGTCACCATTTGCCTGCCAGTGCTCATTTTTTGAGACTCTGATCAGATCAATCTTCAACGCTAGAAATTCTTTACATAAATTCAACAAAATCGTGACCCAATCTTGCAATCTGATAACTTTCTCGAAGCAATTGCAACGACGATTCTAGATCGACAAATCGATTGTGACGCATTCGTCCCTGTACGACCCACAGGACCCGTCATTGTTCACATCTTCGGATCTATGAGCGCAATGCTACCTTGTATCTACGATTATTCAACCATCGATGGGGTTTCCACCCATACCTAAAAACCTAGGTGATTTTTCCTGTAGAATCCTGCATATGGATTCAAAGACTCGTCAGAAGCCAGAATTAGGGTAGTAATGAACATATGAAGGTCAATGAGGAATATGAATGAATTTAATCGCATGAATACAATCAGCTTTAAAAGAGTAAAATCGATTAAAATAAGCATTTTTCATGTTTCTTCTCTTTCGTCTCTATCTTAGCTGAGATAGAGACGAAATAAAAGAAATTTCTACCTTATTTTCATGTTCATAGGTTAAGGAATCATTAGACCATTAATTATCACCAATAAATTCATTAGTCTTGCATGTTTTGGTTCCCAAATCAGAAAAAGAATCAAATTCGTCCCAGAGTAGAAATAAGCCCTAGAGAAAGGGCAAAGATAGTTAGAGACAGTGAGGGATGGAGGCATACGACAACGACAATCTTCATCATCTTCTTCCACTGCCTGGCGGTGTGTGATTCGCGGCGACGACGTGATTAGTGAAAGAGGGAAAAAACCATCGAAACCATCTCCGAAATTGACCGGAAAGCACCTATGTTCATCATCACCGGCAGATCCATCCTAGTCTCCCTTCTTTCCATCACTTCTCACAATAGAGAAACAAGAGGGGAGAGTCGATTGTGAAGATGAAGAAACGAAGGTAGAAAAGAAAGGCGGGTTTTCAAAAAATTTGGGTTTCGTTTTCCCCCGTTATCTTCTCAAGGCGCTTTTCACTAAAATTATAAAGCGACATCTATAGAAGACGCACGTTTAAGATAAAGCGCCCTCCGTGTTGTTAATTTTTTTTCTTGAGACACTAATTTAAGGGCATGCAAAAATGCGTGTCTTCTATCCTTCAAATTTTGGAAGTCAGGCATTATTTTTAAGGACGCCCAAAAATGTGTAATGTGAATCAGCGAGTGTCATTGTTTGCGCGTCATTGAAGGCTATTTTTCTTGTAGTGGTAATTTTGTTGTATGGATAGTATGGATATCAAATTACTTGATTGTTAAATATCTTCTAAACCTTTGCCATATGATATTTAAGCATGTTTCAAAATGGTTGTTGTTGATTATGTTTCCGATTTCTTAAGGCTGGCCAGCAAGATGGATTATAGATTATTAAAACTATTAGTATGTTCTTTTAATTGAATTGCATTAAAAGGCCATTTGTTTGTTGTTTTAATTGAATTGCATTAAAAACCATTATGAAGTATATGGAAGAAGTCAAACAAATAGCGAACAAGCTAAATAATGGTTTCTGGAGTTTTCTTTCTTTTAAAGGTCTTGATCTATGAATTAAGTTATAGCCATGAGCCCATGAGGTGCATGTTGAAATCATTTTTGGGTTGCTCAGTGTCTCTTCTTAGGTGTGTTTTTGTAATCTCAATTGGAGTTCTAAAATGCCCCCCTAATATTAGACATCTGTTAGTATTTGTGTGTTTCTGGTTCTTTTGTCATACCACGATAAAATAGAACATAAGGGTAAAATTGTCATTTTCAACAGTCAGCACAACCAGTCAGGCCATAATCGAACAACATGGTTTCAATCAGATATAGATTCAGTCAGACTCTGACTCAGATCTTACTCAGTCAGCAACTATCAAACGACCTCTTAGATTACTCACTAAAACTTATATTAAATCTAATGTTTCATATAAAACATTTCAAAACAACGTAGTTTTGATTGAAAAATACGTACAATAAATTGACTTCATTTCTTGTATTCCTAAGCTCACACATGTTTCCTTTGCCTTGTGTATTTGAAAATTTGATTTAATCTTCTTCAATATGGAAACTGTAAAACATAAGTGTGCATAAGACACATACTAATGCAACATTTATTTTATTTTATTTTTATTTGAGAAAAGTACCGGACAAAAAGGAGGAAATATTAAATAAATATGGACATGGTTGTTTAGATTGAGGTGTATCATTTTTTTAGATGTTTTATGTGCAAATTTAAATCCTTTTACCGATACAACTTTTATTACGTTAGTGGATTACAATCAATTAAAAAAAAAAAACAAACCATTTTTGTTATATGTGAAATTAGGAATAATCAGTTGCTTTTTTTAAAGTACAGGGACTAAATACAAAATTTCTGTTGATATCAACAAAAACACTGGATAACATACGATGTCTAAAAGGTAAACAGAGAATGAAGATACCTTTAGACGATGAAGGAACTTGTGCAGAATCAGAAGTAAAACGGTCGACGGAGGATCGATTTGCTGCAGTTAAAGATTGAAATGGGTGAAATTTTGGCTAATATTGAACCGACGAAAGACTGGTAGTTAGCGATTTGAACAGGTTTAATATTAGGGTTTTTTTTATGAAGATGCAAATTTCTTGAAATCGGGTGGAATACTTTCTCATTATTCAATCATGAGGTAATAAGAGTTGTTTATGTATGTGTAAAAAAATCCCGAATATCTCTCTGAGAATTTTTAGTTCCCGCTAGTGTAATTCCATTTTCGGATTTCAAAGTTCCCGCTAGTGTAATAACATATTAAGGTGGATAAGGAGAAAGGTCTCATGTGATTAGGGATGATATATGTTTTTTTTTGTTTGATATTAGAAACGAATTCTCCCTATTAACATCAACTTTGTTTTTACGGTGAACTTTTTCCATAAATTTTGTTCTTATGAATATTGTACTTATACCTACACGATCATCTTCATTGTAATCTACAAACAGAGGGTTGAAGCTACCTTCTTAAAAGTTGAAGGTGACCACTTGTATACAGGTAATATGACAACCTCAACCCAATGTCGTACCAAATACGTGATTAATTGTTTATGTTATCTTTTCATTCTAACAAGAAGAACATAGAAACTACCGTATAATTCAAAAAACAAACCTACATATGTTTCCACTTAGTAATTTTTTGGTTTTTGCTTTTTATCCATTCCTTTTTCGCTCTTTTATTTACTTTTTTTCAATATTACCACTGCCATAACTGGAATTTATTTTATCATATTTATCAAACAAAGAAAGTACATTGTTATAACAAAGTACTTTATCTGCTTTAAGCAAATTACTATATTGCCCATATTCGGTTTTATTATAAAAACCTTGTTTTTATTATAAAACCTTGATTTTGATAAAGTCAATGCGATATTATAAAAGTGTAGAATAACATTTTTTGAGAATATTGTTGATGAGATAATTTAAAAAAACAGGAAATAGTAAAGTAATAAAACAAAAACACAATAACATGTATCTTCTCTTCTAATAAAACAGTACTCAATATTGTTAATTGTTGATGTTGTCTTTTCATTCTAACACGAAGAACATAGAAAATGCAGTATAAATAAAAAAAACAAACCTACTTATGTTTCCAGGGGTATAATCGTCACTTAGTAATTTTACGTTTTTTTTTTCTTTTATCCAATCATTTTTCACTCTTTTATTTACTTATTTATAATAACACCCCTGCCATAACTGGAATTTATTTTATCAAAGGGTTTTTTATAAGAACAATATGCAAAAAAAATAATGTATAAACCACAATTTATGTAAGAAACCAGAAAAATAAAAAATGATGTTCAACAAATGTTTCAACCTTCCAAACCATGATCTTAAACAACCAGCATGGAAAAAAATGTTTATAAGTGTAAAGAAACAAAAAAAATTTCAAACTTGATAATAAAATTAAAACTCAGGCAATGTTCCCTGATGTAACCTTCACAATTTCTTTGTTGTGTTCCAAACCATTTGCATTACTCGACAACTGAAACTTGTGTATGAAATCATCAAGCTTACAAACTTGATTAAATGGAATAAGTGTATTTGTATTCGAAGAGGAATCAGGGGGATCATCTCCATCAAAACTGTTTGTATAAGAAAAATAACTAATATTAGTAACATAATGGGTAATTAAGTAATTTTAGAAATAAGATGACAAAACATAAATTACCTTTTCTTGAAAACATTGATTTCATTAATGTCGGAGTTAATGAAAAGCTTTGTCACGAATAAGTATGTGTTAACTATGGGATGATCTAAAAAAAACGTATAAGTTTTATTTAAATTTTGATAAAGTAAAAGTTAATAAGAAAATTAATTACCTCTCCAAACTGTAACGGTTGCAAATTGAAGGATGACAATGATACGAAGACCGTGTGGATTGTTATCAATAAATTCTTGCATTTTGTAAGCATAATGACCCCACAAAGTGACACGAATTTGTAAACCACTGTAAAATAAATTATTCTAATTAATTGAAAAAATTATATTATATATTATAATTAAAAAAAAGTGTATATAACAATCTATAAACAAACTTTGCATCTTGGATTTGGATGTTGAGTCTGTGTTTTTTCATATCAGAATTATCACGCAAGATGCCACCAAAAGCAACTACCAATCCAATTACATCTATGAAAAATAACAAAGAAGAATGAAACATTACTGTGAATGTTAATATATAATATTTTATTCAAACATAAAATTTGTTGATAATTAAAATATTTTAAAATCAACTAACCGATAGCAATGTTTTGAGGATGGACCAATGAGATAAGATTTTGATAATCAACAAACTCAAAACCAAATGTAGGCCTAGAAAAGTCACGATACTCCGTAAGAACAGTGTTTTGGACAAAATTAAGTTTATGATGAAGCCGAGTTAACCTCAACCACCAATCCTTTGTGATGCAAATATTGGATGTTTAATGTAAAATGCATGCCCATCTTTTACAATATCTTTGAATATGGAGATGTTTTTCTTTGAGACAATAGCTTGGATCTTGTTTCCCTAAAAGAAGTATGATATAAATTGGCGTTTATAAGTAAATTTTATTAGATTTCTATGTGTAAAGGAAAAAATATTATTGTGTTACCTGTTCATCTATTAAGATCATTTCAATTGAGTAAATTTCATCATTGTTGTAGAAAGACATTTGCTTCCACAAGTTTATGACACGAAGTTTGAAAGTCAAGTCATCCCTAGTTACATCCACATCAGCTATGAAGGTAACATTTGTTGGTGTCATTTCTGTGAAAAAAAATTACAATAACAAAAACTTCATAACAAATTGTTGTAAGATATTGTAAATAAACATCATTATCAGATAATTACTTATTATTATATATCACATAAATAGAAACATATAAGAATACAAACATTATAAATTAAATAAGTCAATAGTTTTCTGCAAAATAGTAAAGATAATCAATAGTTTTTAATGAAGAAACTCAATAGTTTTTAACATATTGTGTAAAATGTCTACAAAAACAAAAAATCTGTTTGTTAGACATTAAAGGATTAAGAAATAAATACATAAAGGGCATGAGTTTTTTAATAAACATATTCATATGCAAAAGCACGCCATTTCTGTTAAAAAATGTTGTTAAATAATTTTTTGAAACTGTTAACTTCATATTATTGTATAAAACATAAAAAGAAAAGTAGAAGAATACAAAAATATGCATATGCAAAAGTAGGTTGCCCTATTAGATCAATTTTATATTCTGTTAAAAAAACAGTTCAAAAAAAATAATAATAAACAACATAGTTTATTTTTTCTGCAAATTTGTGAAGATAATAAATAGTTGTTACCAAAGAAAATCAATAGTTTTTAACATTGTGTATAATAAATACGTTAACATGGAAGAAAGGAATAGAAGGAGAAGAATATATTAACATAAACATAACAATCACCAATTTATCAGATTTGCACATAAAAAAACAGGATCACTTACCTGCAAACTATTTTAGGGTTTAGATGCTTTAGAGATGAGACAGACGGCAAAGGTTGAAAAATATATTAGATGTAGGGTATTTATAAGTAAAAAATAGAGACTATTATTGAAAGATAATTTAGAATCGATTTCATCTCCTATTATGCAGCATATATATATATGGAAAAGGATAATTAATTGAATTTCAATTTAAGCATGTTCGATATTACAATTTATTTAAATTGATTTTCAATTTTTAGCTCAATTTGAATTTCAATTTTATGCAGGAATTAAGGAATGCAGGAATAGAGATAGAGATGAGTAAACGGAAACTGATCAAAATAGGCTCCTAAATTGTAGGGAATCAGATCTGCTAATTGAAGGATTGGATTTTCAATGCAGGATTAGACATAATTTTCGATTTTATCCATACATATTCATATATTAATTTATACAATATCATAATCATAATGTTCTATATGTCAATTGATTTAAATTGATTTTCAATGCAGGTATCAAAAATATCATAAAAACCATCCTCATTTTTAGGGAATTGATTATATTTTTTTGAAATTAGAATACAATTGGTTATATGATAGCAATTGGAATATAATTGGTTAAAAACCATTTTATTGTGTTGATTGTAGGTAATTTAAGATTTAAGATATAACATAAGATACTTAAATTGTGAAAACCGAAATTAATTTGGTTAAAACCCATTTTATTGTTTAAGATATAATATACTTAATGTCGTCGAACTTATTAGGAATACAATTGATGATATGATAGCAATATGCATTTTATTGTTTTGATTGTAGGTAATATAAGATATGAAATGGTGGATCTTGGGATCTGATGGTGGATTGATGGTGTTTATTAGGAATACAATTGGTGATATGATAGCAATATGCATTTTATTGTTTTGATTGCAGGTAATATAAGATATGAAATGGTGGATCTTGGGATCTGATGGTGGATTGATGGTGTGGGATACTGTAGTGGACATAAGGTTAGATTTCTCATCATTTGGTATTAATATTATAGTAACAAAGTTAATATTTAATAGAGAATAAATGAACAAAAAAGTAACAATATGAATAACCATAAAGTAAAATTATAAAAGTATGATGAAATAACAACGTAATAAGACAATAAAAATATAATATTCACCTGATTGTTGTTGTTGTAGTTGATATAAAGAATATCATAAAATCAAAAAATGAATTATATATTATATATTATAACAATTTTACATACAAAGTATTTGATGATATAATATGGTAGTTTATAACGTTTTGTTAACAAAAAGAAAAAGAATTATGAAATAATAAAAATATAAAAAATATAAAAAATGAATTAAAATAATTTTATGAATGTAACTTGAAACAACCATTTAAAAAACAATCATAAGAAACAAATGTTTGAACCATGAGAAAAAAATATGAAAAATCTAGGATGAAAAATAAAAGAAGTAATTGTCCATGCAATTGCAAAATGAAACACCTATTAAAATATCCCAACAAAGTAATCAGCCATTTGTCTCCAACTTTACGCTCAACAATTGTTTTGCCAGACCATCTGGAGATATTTTTGGAGCTTTTGATGTAGATAAGTGATCATTCAACTCTAAATCGAAAACTTCTTCCAGATTTTGCTTTAAGACTGGTGTTGTGTTCAAAATCTTCATTGAACTTGTTGTGTCGTTTTTGTCGGTAGTAGAAGGAGTTATGTTATCGTCCGTGCCAGAAACTGCATCCTAAAAAAATATAATCGTATAATATTATTATCGCTAGAATGAATTTTTGTTTTACAGAATATGTAAAAACTTTAAAATGTAATTAACCTTTAAATTTTTGATCTCTTGAGATTGCAAATCGACCGAATCAAAATCTAATGATTGTGAATTAGAAGGCTGTATAATACAGAAAATAAACAATAAAATAATGTTATAAAAAGCAAAAAAATATTAAAATAAAATACAACGAAAAATAAGCAATAAATTAACCTGTGACTCGGTGAACTTATTTTCAAGTTCTTCGATTAAAGTCTCATCATCACTGATTCTAGCAATATCATATTGGTTGTTTTTGTTGGACACATTGAACTTTGTAACAGAAAATTTAAAGGCCAATTTCAAACCTTTCAATGCATTAATTTCCCTCGGATATAAACCAAGATCGTCTCCACGCTGCAATTAAAAACAATTAAAAAAAGATTTTGTTTAAAGTGATTGTTTATAACAAAGTTATATAATTATCATGAAATAAGGAGAAGACCTCAATCATTTTTTAACAAACTCTTTACATGATTGCTTCAACAAATACCTCCCTTCTCTCTCAAACATGGTTAAGGTTATAGTTCCCGTATTATCTTGCACACGTATAGGAATCATAAACCTATAAAAGAAAAAATTGATAATAATATTAATATTGTGACAAATATGGAATACTAGATACTTCATTAAGATTCAAGTGTAGAATAACAACCTTGGAACAACTGAAGTGGTAGTTTTTGTGCAATTTTTATTATGACATTCATAAGACTTTGTTTGATGAGCATCACTTTCATCTGCTTTTCCAAAATAGTTGGTACATGCCTGATAATACCATTTTTAGTTTTGCAAAATTCCCTTTATAGTGCCCACAATAATGAAATGACATTTCTTCAAAAAAAAAGTTATGTAGTTTAGATTAACATAAATAACACAACTGTAAATGAAAGATATTTAATTATATAATAAAAACATAAAAAAGCTCAAAATATTTAAAGAAACATATTAAATTGAAACAGATAATAATTAGACATGAAATACCTCGACAGGTTCCCAAACCTCAGCAATACCCTTCAGGTTATTTTGTACCATGAAATCATCATATGCAGAAGTTTGATTGGATGGAATAAGTGAAAATGTATTTGTAGATGAATGAGGATGATCGTCTCCATCCAAACTGTTATGTATACAAAAAATAATTAGTCACGTAAAGTATAATAGTATAATAAACACAATAAAACATAAGTTACCTTTTGTTGAAATTAGTAATTTCATCTATGTCAGAGTTAATGAACAACTTGGAAGAGGTAAAGTAGGTGTTTACACTTGGACGATCTGTAACAAAAATATATAAATATAATCTTAATGAGGATAACATAAATATTAATAACATAAACTGAATACCTCTCCAAACATTAATCTGGCCAAACTGAAGAATAATAACAATACGACGATTCTCTGGATTGTTATGTATACAATCAAGCATCTTGTACGCATATTCACCCCACAAATCCACGTGAAGTTGCAAACCGCTGAAAAGCAGTTTATTTATAAAAAATGATATATTAAGATAATACAATTTAAATTTATAAATTCGAAGATTTAAATATATTAAAAAAAACAACTTTGCATCTTGGATGCGGATGTTGAGCCTGTGTTTTGATTTCTCTGGATGACCTTGTTGTATCTCACCAATTGCAACAACCAAACTCATAATATCTACAAAACCAAAAAAATAAAAATGAAGGTTATGTTAGGAATTGGAAAACATAATATTATCTTTAAATATATAATGATATGTACTAACCAACAGATGTATCTTGAGGATGAGTCAATGATAACACATTTTGATAATCAACAAATGAAAACCCAAATTCAGATCCAAAAAAATCGTTACATTCTGTAACAACAGTTTCTTGGACAAATGTGAATTTCTGATCATGAGGAGTTAACTTAAAACTACCCGTCTTGAGTGCTGCAAAGTTTGGACCTTTGATATAAAATGTCATCCCATCCTTTATTACATTTTTGAATCGATATAGGTTTCGTTTGGAGACCATTGCTTGGATTTTCTCACCCTAAAAATATTAAATACAATAAGAAAAAATTATAAAGTAATTATAATCAAGGAAATATGTGTAAGAAATATATAAAAATAATTTTTGTAACATATATGTTCATCCATTAAGATCATTTCAATTGACCAAATTTCATTTTTGTTGTAGAAAGACATTTGATGCCAAAGGTTTATGACACGAAGCTTGAAAGTCAAGTCATCCTTAGTTACATCCACATCAGCTATTAAGGTAATATTTGGTGCTACCATTTATCTGCAAAAAAAAAGTAGAAATAATAAATATTAATTAATCAATACTCTTCAAAGTTTGCCAAAATAAAATTCTAAAAATCTATAAATTAACTAATTTTACTATAAAATTAATTTGGTTTTCAAACAAATTGGAATGAAAAAAGCATTATAATATATTTCATACGGGAGCCCCACTTTATTTCATGAATATGTATTTTCCTACCATTAGTTTGTAAGGTATATATGAATATTGTAAGATTTACACTCAGTTGGTATGTGAAAGTAGATAATTTTTTTTACAGAAATAGTGTAATTAAAGAAATTAAAGAAAGATAAACAATATTGTGAATAAAGAAAAAAATAAAAGTTCTGCAACAATAAGAATAACTATATAAAGATCTGGTAAAACCCGCATTATAAAGATAAAGATTGTTAATAGAGAAAAAAAAAACAACAGTTTTGCAACAATAAGAATAACACCCACATTATAAAGATGAAAATTACAGTAAAATTAAAGATATAAATGTACATATGTTTAGAAATTTTTTTGTGAAGCAGATGTTACAAATCGAAAACCTAATTCATTAAACGCGGTTTAATTTTATATTACAATATGATGAGTCATTCTTAGAATTTAGGATTTCAAATATGTATATGCATAAAATTTGAAGTACACATTTAAAAGAATAGATAAACAAAACATTATGTAACCTTGTGTAAACAGAAGAACAGTTTACTGATAAACAGGTTTTTGTTAATGTAATCGTCAATAACATCCACATCGGCTGTGAAGGTATCAACAGTTTATTGTCAAAAAGCTTACATACAAAACAGGGCATAATCGTGTAAACAGAATAAATATAGATGAGAAGGAGAAGTGTAAACAGAAGAATCAATATAGATGAGAATGAATTACCAGAGTGCCAGAGAAGAAGAAGTACAGAGAACGAAAGTATGATAGACGCAGAGGTAAAGAAATAATTTTCGACTTCAAATATATATGTAAATTATAACTGATAAAATCGGAAATGCAATTAGATTCCTATTATTCCTATTATAATGCATATATATTGGGTATAAGATAAGATAAATCAATCAATTCAAGACAGAGTTGCTAATTTGTAGGAAAATTCAAAAAAATCGTATCTAATTTATTTGTATTTAAATTTGTATTTAATTGTAAGTTATGTAATTGGATTTCGTATTTAATGGAATGGGCGGGATTTTTTTTCTATAGAAATTTGAGAGATGGACACGTGGAAAGATGGTGCTTATGGAAGTGCTATTTAGGGGAGGCAATTATTAGGAATGGATATATATATATATATATATATATATATATATATATATATATATATATATATATATATATATATATATATATATTCAAAAACATAATTCCACTAACCAAGTCAAGTACAAATCATTTCAATCCACAAGTATTAATGTTATCAGAGTACATAAACCATGTCCCAGTAAATAAAATCCCAGTACGTGCATACAATCAGACCTTCGCCTTCCTGCGGTCCTGAGAAGTACCTGCCACATATAAACAACAGCTGTAAGCATAAAGCTTAGTGAGCTCCCCAAGATATCACACATAACTCGACATAAAATAAATAGCTATGGGTTATCCGCAACCCTGAGACTACCAACAGTCCCCTGGAGCTAATAGCATGCTCGGAAGGTTATCCGTAGTTATCGATTGCCTCACAGCATCCCAACATACATAACACAACATATCATAACATAGCATAACATAACACAACATATCACAACAAAGCATATCACAGCAGCAAGACCCAGCTGGTCATCATAATACAGCTACTCTACCACACAGACAAGAGAAAGTGAGGAGACTCACCTGATACTAATGACTTGAAAACATAGCACCCAAACTGCCGGATCTAGACTCCGCCTATACAATCAAAAGAGTATGCACAACGGGGCGTACAACTGGTCAATTTTCGACGGGGTTCAGCTAGGCTACACTGGGTGTAGCCAAGAGTATGCACGACGTACTCCCTTTGTTTCCCAATTTCCTTTCTAAATGTCTTAATCCGTTAAGAAAATCATCCTAACCCCAGAGTTGACTAAAATAAAGTCCCTAAAGCCATAAAGTCGATAACTTTGAGCCTTAGGTTAAGGAGGACTAGAACTTCATTTCACCCTTTCCAACTTGAGTACTCATGCATGGGACATAAATGGTGATCAAGCAACCATTTTTGTTCATCTATACACCCTAAAATGCAAGAAAGGACAACCCAAACTCTCTGGAAGGCCATGAGCTCGAAAAGGTCCAAACTTGGGGACTAAAGCTCATGAATCTTGCACTAAAAGAGATCTAAGAGAGTAATAACCAAGGTGTAAACTTTATACCTGGAAATGAGGCACAAAAGTGAATGCTTTCCTGATCTCAAAGATGGATGATACCTTCTTCTTCTTCTTCCTCTAGCTTCCTTCTTCTACTACAAGGCCAAAAACCCACTTAATCTAGTAAGAACACACTCACAAACACACACTTCGGGATTTATTGTTTTGGAAGGACTAGATGTGGCTAAAGGTGGCCAGAAATGAGGCCCATCATATTATTTACATAGGGACACAAGAGGTTTAGGGTTTTTCAATCTGATACTAGTATGCTCCGCGTACCTCTTGGTACGCCCAACGTACTAAAAGGATCCCGCGTTTTGCATGGCGCATGAGTACGCTGCGCATACTCATGCGTACACCCTACGTACTGACTGCCATCTTTCTATTTTAAGGGACTAAAATTGAAAATGGTAGAAAAGATAGGGAATGGAATATTCATACCTCAATTTGGGGTGTTACAATTCTCCCCCACTAGAATCAGACTTCGTCCTCGAAGTCGTCCACTGGAAACAGCTTTGGATACTGCTCGCGCATCTTGGACTCCGACTCCCAAGTCCATTCCAAACCTTTATGATGCTGCCACTAAACCTTAACCAAACATACCTCCTTGTTCCTCAATGTATATACTTTCCTATCCAATATTGCCACTGGCTTCTCAATGTAGTTCAAGTGATCGTCAACCTGAATGTCCTCTAAAGGGACCACTACTGTCTCGTCGGCTACACATTTCCTCAGCTACGATACATGTATAATGTCATGAATCTGGCTCAATTCCTCTGGTAGCTCTAACCAATAAGCTACCTTGCCCACCCGAGCAATCACTCTGAAAGGGCCAATGAATCTAGGGTCCAACTTGCCCTGCTTCCTGAATCGGATCACCCGTTTCCATGGGGATACCTTCAGGAGAACAAGGTCACCAACTTGGAATTCTAGCTCAGAACGCCTTTTGTCTGCGTAAGTCTTCTGACGGCTTTAGGCCATCAGTAACCTCTATCTGACCTGCTGGATATGCTCGGTTGTCTTGAGCACTATCTCGGTGCTCCCCATCACTATCTGTCCGACCTCTCCCCAGCAGATAGGAGTCCGACATCTCCTTCCATAGAGAAACTTAAAGGGAGGCATCCCAATTCTGGAGTGATGGTTGTTGTTGTAAGAAAATTCAGCCAAGAGGAGGTAGGAGTCCCAACTCCCGCCAAAATGCATAACACAAGTGTGTAACATATCCTCAAGCGTCTGTATTGTCCGCTCACTCTGACCGTCTATCTGCGGATGATATGCGGTGCTAAAATGCAGCCGGGTACCCAACTCCTCATGATATTTCTTCCAGAATTTGGAAGTAAAATGCACATCTCGGACAGACACTATAGATGTTGGCACTCCGTGCCGAGCCACCACCTCTCGAATGTAGACCTCGGCCAGTTTCTTCGCAGAAGAGTTCTCACTTATATCCAGAAAGTGAGCACTCTTTGTCAATCGGTCCACCATCACTCAGATCGTGTCCACACCCTTCGTGTTCCTTAGCAATTTAGTAATAAAATCCATAGAAATTTGTTCCCACTTCCACAGAGGAACCTCTAGGGGCTACAACTTGCCATGAGGGCGTTAGTGCTCTGCCTTGACCTTGCGACATGTCAGACACCTCTCTACAAACCATGCCACATCTCTCTTCATACAAGGCCACCAGTAGTTATGCTTCAGATCAAGATACATCTTTGTGGCCCCCGGGTGGATGGAGAACCTCGACTTATGGGCCTCCTCCATTAAAATCTGTCGGGCTCCACCTGCATATGGTACCCACACTCGCCCATGAAAATTCAAAAGCGCTCTATGGTCAATATTAAAAGTCGAGATCTGCCCAACCACCCATTCACTCTTACGGTTGTCTTCCTTTGTAGCCTCTGCTTGTGCCTCGTTGATGACATCCAAAACTGGAGTCACCATTTTCATCCTCATACATATATCTTGAATCGGAGCACTCGCTGCTCTACGAATCATGGCATCGGTTACCACATCAGCCTTGCCTGTATGATACAAAAGCCTGCAGTCGTAGTCCTTCACTACGTCCAACCACCTCCTTTGTCTCATATTCAGATTTGGTTGATCCATGAGGTACCTCAAGCTCTTATGGTCCGTGTAGATGGTACACTGGACACCATAAAGATAATGATGCCATATCTTGAGGGAAAATACTACCGCCCCTAGCTCCAAGTCATGGGTGGGATATCTCGTCTCGTGAGGCTTTAGCTGCCTCGACGCATATGCAATCACGTGCCCTCTCTGCATCAACACAACACCTAATCCTGATATTGATGCATCACAATAGACTACGAAGTCCTCTACTCCTTCCGAGAGGGCTAGTACTGGAGCCTCACACAAGCTCTGGCGAAGAGTCTCGAATGATTCCTGTTGCTTAGGCCCCCAAACAAAAACAACATCCTTCTTAGTCAACTTGGTGAGAGGAACAACAATCTTGGAAAAATCTCTGATAAACCTCCGATAATAACCTGCCAGACCAAGGAAGCTCTAAATCTCGGATGGAGACCTCGACACTTCCCATCGTATAACTGCCTCGATTTTGGCTGGATCAACCAAAATACCGTTCTGATTAACGAGGTGCCCCAAGAACTGAACCTCTCATAACCAGAAATCACACTTGGAGAATTTTGCATAACGCCTCTCCATCCTCAATACCCCAAGAATCTTCCAAAGGTGCTCCTCATGTTGTCCCCTAGACTTCGAATATACCTAAATATCGTCAATGAACACGATTACCGATTGATCCAACATGGGCCTACACACCCGATTCATGAGATCCATGAACGTTGCCGGTGTGTTGGTGAGCCCGAAAGGCATCACCGGGAACTCTTAATGCCTATAACGAGTCTGAAAGCCGTCTTCTAAATATCCTCCTCGTGGACCCTCATCTGATGATATCCAGATCTCAAATCAATATCGGAAAACAAAGACGCCCCCTGCAGTTGGTCAAATAAGCCGTCGATCCTCGACAATGGATAACGGTTCTTCACTGTCAACTTGTTTAGTTCTCTATAATCAATGCACATACGGTGCATTCTGTCCTTATTCCTGACGAAAAGAATCGGAGCACCCCATGGAGAGATGCTCGGTCTAATAAACCCCTTTCCTAACAGCTCCTATAGCTGAGAGGATAATTCTTGCATCTCGGGAGGTGCAAGACGATATGGTGCTTTGGCGATCGGTGCTGCACCCGGAATCAAATCAATCCGAAACTCCACCTGCCTCTTAGGGGTACACCCGGTAACTCCTCATGAAAACATCGGGGAAATCACATACCACCGGAACATCAGAAACAGAAGTCGACCCCTTATCCTTAGCTCGACTGTACACCACATAATCCAGGAAACCCACACAACCATGCTGCAAACTCTGCCTTGCCCAAGCAGCAGAACAAAAGGTTGATCCCAATCTAGTACCCTCAGCGTAGATGGTCAGCACTCCCCCACTAGGATCTCTAACGGTAACCAATTGACGCTCACACTCGATAAGAGCCACAAATAGGCTCAACTTATCCATGCCGATGATAACACTGACATCCCCCATTGGGATAGGGATAAGGTCAATCTAAAAGCCTATACCGAAAATCTCCAGCGAACAGTTCCGGTAAACCTCTGAAGCTGAAACAGGGTGCTTGTCCGGAATCGAGACCCTCAAAGGCCTGCTCAAGGCCTCCCGTGGAATGCTAAACCGCAGCTAAAAGATAATGACACAAAACATCGACTCGCACCCGAGTCAAAAACCACAAGCGTAGGAACAGAGTTCACAAGAAAAGTACCTATACAATTAACAATATAAGTAACATAAAAAATCAACAGGATATAGGAAGTACATACCAGCTACGACATCTAGAGCTGCACGGGCCTCCTCCATTGTCAACTGAAATTCTCTGCCTCGAGCCCTCGGTGCCTCGGCTTTTCCCTGCTGACCATCAGTGATGCGTAATGCTGCTGAGGGGGGCGCCTGAACCGCCCTAGATGCAAGCTGAGGACAATCGGCCTTCAAATGTCCCGTCTGATTGCAGCTGAAACAGTCTCTAAATCCCTTGGGGTACTCCCTAACCATGCACCCCTCCTTGCCACATAGATAACAAGCTGACCCGGACTGACATGGTTCCTCATGTGCCTTGCCACACTTCCCGCAAGTACGACCCTTCTGGCCCCCAGACCTCTGATCAGCGGTCTTGGCCCGCTTAGATGCTGGCTGCAACTACTCTGGTCTCCTATCCCTACCCTGAGTCTCTCTCCTCCCTAACCTAAGTCTCCAGCTCGATCTCCCTCCTCCTGGCATTGGTCTGAAGTTCAACCAATGTACTGTATGTGGTATTCACCATGAACTCCCTAATGTCCCTCCTCAAAATGCTCAAATACTAGGCCACTCGGCATGCTCAGTCAATACCTGCTCGGGGCAAAACAACACCCTCTCATGAAACATCCTGGTGATCTCGGTCACCGTCTCCGTCCCCTGTTTAAGGGACAGGAACTCCAGGGCTAACCTCTCCCTCTCAAATGCAGGCACAAACTCATATCTGAACATCACAATGAACCTCTCCCAAGTCATCGCAACATGCTCCACAAGCGTGAAATCAACGGTCACAAATTTCCACTAGTCCTTCGCTCCTAAGCAAAGCAGGTTCAAGGCGAACCGGGACCTCAATTTCTCCGGTCAGGAGCAAGTATAGAAACATCCCTCAACATCCGAGATCCATCTCATAGCAGAAATCAGTTCCTAAGTCCCATCAAACTCAGGTGGATTCGTGTTGGTGAACTCCTTATACCACAATGAGTCACCCCCCCCCCCCCCCCCCCCCCCCGCGGTCTCGTGGCAGCGAGAGCTGCAGTGGCTGCGACAACAGCAGCAGCCTCGGTAACAGCGACATAACGCTCATCAAAAGTCTCAATCATCATGGTCTTGATAGACCCAAACATCTCTGGAATAGCCTCACCTATCGTTGCGGCCACCTCTACGACAATCATACTGTGAATCTCATCACCGCCAGCTCTCGTCCTCCCAGGGTCACTGGAGCCTGAACCTCGGGTAAGCACCATACTGCAATGCATAAGAATTGTGTCAACAACAAATTATCAGCCCATATAACAATACCCATAACTGTGAGAACAAGATCGATGCTCAGGGACAAGGTTTGAAAACTCAAATCTTGAGTAAATGCTTAAGATCAATGTCTACTTGCTAATAAGTGTTCAAGTCAAGCCTGGAATGACCAGTCAAGTCTTAGATAATATATTCAACAAATGATCAAGTCATTAAATGAAGAATGAGAGTAAATGATCAAGGTAAAGTTAATAAATGAAGAACATGAAGAATGTTTGAAAGAAGTTTGAAATAACTTAATAAAGTGCCAAAAGTTGAGTGAAAGATCCGTTGTTGACTTGTATTGAATGCTCCTATAAATAGGAGTGAAGGTTACAACGAATTAACTAAAGTGCTTACATAGGACTGGACAAAAGAAATGATTCTGACATTATGATATTCCAAATACAACTACAGACTAAGTCCTATGAAACGTTACATCAATACAAAGACAAATATAATAAATGCACTAAGACAAAATAGAGCTGCTCCGGATCAGCATCCATTTCGGAAATAAGAGTCATTCCGAAATGCCTTAAGCTTGACTTCTTCTTCCCTACTGGTCCGGACAAATTCCGGACCACTATCCACTTCGGAACATACACACTTCGGAATGAGTACTTAGGATTTCTAGAGGTTCACTTTTAGGTTCCAACAATCTCCCCCTAAGTGATCTTAGCAATCCAGAAAACTTAGTTCATTTCTTCTTTGATGAAGGTGTAGGCTCTGAATAACCACTCTCGGACCGCAATGTACCACGCCAATTGACTTACAAACTTTTCCATGACCTGTTCCGGAGCATCAGACTTGGACGCCCGGGATATGAATTTCTTCAGAGCTTTGGTCGGAACTAGATGTTTGTCAAGGACTCGAAAGAAATCCTTCTTGTTTGTCTTTCTGGTTGTGTAGAAAAACCCTAGAACCGGTTCTTTAATAGGACCATTTGCAAGAATTTCAGCTTCAGAAAGAGCAAAGTCGATTTGGCAACAAATTGTTCAGTTCCGTATAGGTGTGCAAGCTCATAATCACATCGGCAAAATTCAGCAACATAATCTTTTAGAAAGCTCAGAGTTGCATTGTAAGCTCCCATACTGATGTCATCCTTTTGATTTTCTCTGAAGTAGGCAGCTAAAGTGAGGATGTCATTAGGATTCATAGAAGGAAAATCAGCATCAGTAACATTCCAGGGTGTTGGCTTGTTCAGGAGGAGGTGAAAACGGAATAGAGGACAGTTGACTTCAAATTTCACCAAAAATTTTCTTCTGAAACCCTGAACTTTGGTAATCCTCTTCCTTGTCCATACTTCCTTGAGAGGTTGAGCGTGCTTAGAGTAGAAAGTTTTAAGCCTTTCTCGCTCAGTCCGGATGATCACTTCCGGATTGTCAGTTGGATGAAGAGGAGCAAATTTGGTGTAGGGAGAGAGAGGAAGATCCAGCTGTTCGGAGTCATTGGTGGGAACGTCGTAGTAGAGGCACGTAATGATTTCTTGAGACTGAAGAATGCCTTCACGGCAAAGAGGAGAAATGCCACGCATCGGATTAGGATTATCCTTTAGAGCTTGGATCCGGATGATGTCTTCTAATGCCTGATTGATTTCCTCCTGAGACCTTCCATGTTTTTGCTTGAGAGGAGGTCCAGAGTGAAAGGCTTGTTGTTCGGCAGTCATAGGTTTCTTCCTTTTGTCTTTTTGAAGTGTAGATATAACGAGCTTCATGTTTTCATCGATCGTAAATTCCGGAGTGGGATTTGGAAGAGGTTCTTTCGAAATTTCATATGGGATCCGGAGAGGAGAGCCCTGTTCGATTGGAGCAATATTTGGGTCCGAAATGGGAGGCTACATGGAAGGAGTGACTCGAAAGGCTTGAGCTGTGAGGAGAGATTTGACTTTGACCAAGATATTACGGACCATATTCTCTTATCTTCGTCGGTCAGCACCTTTGGAGTTATTTTCTTTGGAGCTTCAAGGCCTAGAACTCCATTTGTGACATATTTTTCTTCGTTACTGTCTTCTTCATCATCAACAGAGGAATTTCCTAGAAGTCCAGACACAATCTGGACTTCATCATCGGAATTCAGGTCTTCATCTCAGAGTGTGAACTCTGAGGCAGGTTTCCAAGGTTTGCTTGGACCTTCTCTCCCTCTTGCATCAGTGGATCTTCGAACCGGTGCAAGTAGTAAAGTCTCCTTGAGATCATATAATTTGGTGAAGACTTTCTAAAGGCCTGTGGTAAGTTGAAGAGTGAGGGTATCGTAGGCTTCGGACGCGGGGGATTGAGCAGGAAGGTGTTTGAACATGCTGAGAATAGCAATCATCTCATCAAACTTTTGGTTCGGAACATCAACAATATTCCAAGTTGAGCGAAGAAGTTTGATGAGGACTTGTTGAATGATCAGGTTCATTTTATCCTTCTTCCAGATCTCCTTCTCCAGCCTTTGGATTTGTTTCTCATCACGAATGCGGGTCTGCTTAATCAGATCGTTGGTAGTAGACACCAAATCATCATGAACCTTGAGCATGGTGGTGATGGTGTTGAGATAGTGATCAACCAAAATATCATACTTGGTTTCCACTTCCTCCATTGTGTGCTTGAGCCGGAGGGAGATTAACTGATCCAACTGGGCTTCTCTTTTAGCAACAGATGGTCCGGACTGCTGAGATATTGACTAAAGAATGGCATCAAGTTTGGAGTCAAGTCCTGAGAGTTTTTGATCCACTTTTGTGTTGAGATCTATAATGGAAGTTTCCATAGATGACACTTTCTTCATAGTGTCTGAGATGTTGGTTCGAATCTCAAGGAGAGCGAAAGGGTCAATATAGTCACCAGCTGATGATTCCGAATCAAAATATGAGTGTTGCGGAGGAGCTTGACGTGAGGAAGGATTTGTGGATGGACCCGATTTGGTTGCAACATCATCTTCATGCAATTGGGAGTTTGAACCACCAATCGGAGTGGTTGAGGAGGAGGATCCGAAGTCATAGGCAGACTTGGATACGGATGCCTTTGATTGAAAATGGATTGAAGTCATGAGATTTGTGTGCGGAATAGTTTTTGCTTCATCATCCAGCATGACTTCTTCGGAGACCTCTTCATCTGGATCGGTTTGGAAGATGCTTTGGTGAGTGGTAATGGGCGGTAGTTCGGAAGTAAGTTCGTTGACAGCATCGACGTCAATGGGAGGAACATAAGGCATATTGCTTTGGATGGCCTTATTCCTCATGGAGGTAAGAGTTGACTCCACTTGAGCTCTGGTGAGATCTGGACATTTGGATGCGGCCCTGTTAACAAAATCTTACCATTGAGGATCATTAGCACCTGTTCGTCCTGTACGCCTTCTAGGTCTCAGACCAGTTGAGGCCTCCGGAGTTGGAGAGACTGCTCCATCTCCGAAAAGCTTAGGGTCCGGAACAGGGGTTTTGAAGTTTGTGCTTGTGTGAGAATAAAAAGAGATATCAAATGTGACTCGTGGGTGTGTTCCTGGGGGCTGCAAGGAACTATGGTCAACACTGGCATCACCTTTTCGGGAAGGTGAGGGTGGATTATACGGAGACTCCCCGTGAGTGTGTGCATGTGATTTTGAAACACCGAGGGGTACCTTAGATGAGTGGGAAGGAGGAGTGTTCGGACGGCTAGAGTCAGCTTGAATGTCCTGAACATCTTCCTTTAGAGAGGAAGAGCTGACTTTGGTTCTCTTTTTAGGTTTTGACTTGGTGGGAGAAGCCTTTCGCTTGGCTAGTTTCTTAACCTTAGTTCCGGACGTAGTAGGTTCCCGAATGGGCTCAACTGAGACTGGGGCAGGTTGTGTTGGGTCAAAAACAATCAGAGTCTCTAAGTGTTGTTTAAGATAAATAGAATCGGAAGGAATAAGGGCCAACATGTGGTCCAAAAGTCATCTGACCGGACCAAAAGAGGATTGGTCCAGAATACTATAAGGCTTAACAACTTTGAATGAGACACATACCTCCGGAGGAATTGTGTTAATCGGAAGTGGTTCGGAAAGCTCCTTGAAGATTTGTTGAAGCGTCAGTGCCCAGAATCTAGGGCTCAAAATTTAAGTGTCCTTCCTCTTGATGGCAAACTTGAAAAAATCTTGCCATAAGACTTCCGGAAGATCAACTGCATTGTCGCGTCCGGAGTAGATGCTGTAGACAACGTTGAACCAGTCTTTGCTTAGCATATCAGTTCCTCCACGCTTTCCAGACATCCCTCTGATGATGAAGTGCATGAGCACGGTCCAAAGTCCGGAGACCACAGATTTCTTGAAATCTTTAGCCTTGTAATCTTGAGTGTACCCGATGTAATTCAGAAACGTCTGAAACTCTTCAGTCGTTGGTTCTTGGACTTTGAAACCCCTTGGGTTTGCTTTTACACCAATCGCCTTAAGGAAGGTTGATTTGTAGATGAGAACTATTATGTCACCGATGATTGTAGTCTCTAGAGCGCCATCTTTGAGCTTGATACTGGTAAAAGCACGATGAAGATGATGAAGTGGTAGGGGAGGTTTAGGGATTTTAGTGAGGGGAACGGAGATAGGGTGATTTGCAATAAACTCGATCATTACTCTGATGGATTCATCGTAATCCATGGGATTTAGGGAAAAAAGTTGAGTGGTGTCTCTCAGAAAAGGTTCTGGATCGGCAGATGATGATGAACCCTTGGATCCTTTGGATGATTTCTTTCTTGCAATAGATTTCTTTGGGGTTGAGGCAGTTTGAGTGGGTTTCTGTGGAGACGCCATTGTTGCAGGAAGATGAATGCTCGAAGAACACGAAGAACACAGAGAGAAATCAAGGGTTTAGAGGTATTGGGTGCGTAAAGTGGTAAAATGGGGTTTTGAAAGGTATTTATAGGTAAGGTAGTGGGTCGGGTCGGTGAATGTAATAATGAGGATCCGAAGGAGAAATGGGTCGCATTAGATGATAAAGAGGTTTTATGGGGTTGAGTTGACCTGGGAGGTGAAAGGTGAGGTTGTTTGTGGCTAAGAATGGAAAACCCAACTGGTGATTTGATGGCTACTTTTATGGGGGCGTGCAATCGTGTTACGATAATCGAGGAAGATAGGATAAGGATCTTCCTAGAGAGTAACCGTTGAGAAAAATGTTTCACCTTATTATCCGTTGGAGTTCCAGATGAGCTGTTCCGGACAGAGTATGATCCGGAGGGTAAAGAGTTGAGTTCCGGAACATGCTTGTTTTGAAAAGAGGTCCGGAATGCGAAAATAATCCGAAGAGAGTTTTGATTCGGGAGTCAAAAATTTAGAGTTATTTCGGAAAAGATGTGTGATTCCGAAATAGAAATTCAGTTTGATTTTGACAAAGTTGGTAATTCGAGAGCATAAATTCCGGAATGGTGATTTTCAAGAAATTTCGAAGTGAATTTGAAAAAGCTTCCGGAACATGATTGTGAAAGCCTTCCGGAGTGCATTTTTAGATAAAATTCTGGAGCATGATTTCCATGACATTCCGGAATGAGATACTTTCCGGAGTGTGTGAATTTTGAAATTCCGAAGTGTAAAATGTAATACCTTTCCGGAGTGGAATTCTGGGATGTCATTATGAAGTATATTCCGAGATGACAATCGAATACAATGACAATGTGGACTTAGAATAAGAATCAATCAGGATGAACTGTATAGCTTAAAAAATTAAGTGATGGTTAGAAATAAAGACAAGTAAAATGATCATATGTATTCCAAGAGAAAGTAGTTCCGAGATGAAAAGATTTTGAGATTGGAACTAGATTGGATTGTGGTAAATCGCAATGGCACTTTGAGAATCACAATAGATAGGAATACGTTGAAAGCAGTAACCATAATCCAAGAGTTGAGATTTCATCCACAAAACCTGAGATGTACAGCTGGCAGCAGCAATGTATTCTGCTTCGGCTGTAGAGAGTGCAATGTAGTTCTGTTTCTTGGATGAACAACTGACCAACCGACAACCTAAGAATTGACAGCCATGCCACCTGACGTGATTTTTCTATCAAGTTTAAGACCACCATAGTTTGAATCTGAATAGGCTTGAAGTAGGAAGCTCTCATTTGTTGGATACCAGATTCCGAGACTCTTTGTACATTTGAGGTATCGGAAAATTTGTTTCACAACCAAAAGATGAGACATCTTTGGGTTGACTTGAAATCTGGCACATAGGCATGTAGAAAACATGATTTCAGACGACTTGATGTGAGATAGAGCAGAGATCCAATCATTCTGCGGTACTTCTTTTCATCAACAAGAACACCTAAAGGGTCGGCAAAGATCTTGTGTCCGAAGCCCATTGGTACCTTAGCAGAGTCACAAGTGTCCATTGAGTATTTCTTGAGGAGTTCCAAAATGTACTTCTATTGGTAAATGAAGATTCCTCTGTTAGTCTGTTTGACTTGGAGGCCAAGAAATAAGCTTAACTCCCGATTCATGCTCATTTGGAATCGATTTATCATAAGTTTAGCAAAGTCAGCAACCATAGATGAATCCGTAGATCCAAAAATGATGTCCTCCACATAAATTTCTACCAGCATGAGATGCTTTCCATTTGATATTCGGAATAAAGTGGGATCTAGAATTCCTCTTTGAAAACCGGAGCGTTTGAGAAAATCAGTGAGGGTCTCGTACCATGCCCGAGGAGCTTGCCTGAGTCCGTAGACAGCCTTCCGGAGTTTGTAACAGTAGTTCGAAAAGGAGAGGTTAACAAAACCGGCTGGCTGTTGAAGGTATACTTCAGTGTCAAGTTAACCGTTAAGAAAGGCACTCTTAACATCCATTTGGTAAACTTTGAAGCCTTTATGAGCAGCATAAGCAAGAAAGATTCTGATGGCTTCAAGACGTGCAACAGGAGCAAAGGTCTCATCGTAGTCGAGCCCTGCGATCTGCATAAATCCTTTTGCCACCAATCCTGCTTTATTTCGAATAATAACTCCTACGTCATCTATCTTGTTGCGAAATACCCATCTCATACCAACAATGGGACAATTCTGAGGAGGAGGCACGAGAGTCCAAACTTCATTTTGGTAAAATTCTGCCAGTTCTTCTAGCATGGCTGTAATCCAGTCAGCATGCTCTAATGCTTCCTTGATGGATTTGGGTTCAACCATGGATATGAATGCTGAGAAATGACATTCATTTTGGATACTAGTAGCAGAACGAGTCTGTACACCAGCATTGGAGTTTCCGATTACTTGGTTCGGAGGATGATCCTTAGTCCAAACATGTAATCGTGGGAGTTCTTGTGCAGCAGTCGATCCGATATCAACAGTGGAATTGATTTGCTCCCCCTGAATGGTTTGAATGTGAGGGTGATGCTCCCCCTGAACTTCTGAACTAGAGAGATTGATATCTCATTAGAAGGGAACTCAAAGAAATTTTCATTTTCATCATTGTTGAGAGGATTGGAGTCATCGAAATCAGCAACTGTATCTTGGAAGCCATCCACATTTGATTTAAGAGAGGGATGAGCATTCTCCCCCTCAACTTGAGAAGGTTGAAATGGTTTAGAATCAATTGGAGGGAGGCTTGGGATCAGACCGGAGACATTATGCGAGACAGGAGCTTCCGAAGTAGGGATTGGAATGAGATTTGGTCTTGATCGAGATTCTGAATCAAGAGCTGTTTCGGAAGGACCAAAGAGAGTTTCAAAGTCAACTTCAAGAATTGTTTGGGGGTTCGGACATCATGGCGGAGGGGCATCGGACTCCATAATGTGAGTTGTAATGTGAGTTGGCCAGAATTTCGAACGAAGTTGTCATCGAAATTAACGTCAAATCTTTCTTCCAGAACACAAGTTCTCCGGTTAAGAACTCTGTAAGCTTTCAATTTTGAGGAGTACCCAAGGAAAATGGCTTCGTCAGCTTTAGGTTGGAACTTGGTAAGCTAATTACGGTTGTTCTTGATGAAGCATCTGCATATGAAAACATGTAAAAGCGAGATTGTTGGCTTCCGACCATTCATTGCTTTGTACGGTGTCATGTTGAGGCGTCGATTGATGATACTTCGATTTTAAGTGAAACAGGCAGTAGACACGGCTTCAGCCCAAAGGTAGAGTGGTAGATTTGCGAAGTTCAGCATGGATCGAGCAGCTTCAACGAGAGTTCTATTGCATCTTTCGACTACACCGTTTTGTTGTGGAGTATAGGGAGCTGAGAAGTTGTGGTCGATTCCTTTTTCTGTGAGAAATTTCTCAATGGTGGAATTAACGAATTTCGATCCATTATCACTTCGGATTCTCCTATTTAAGAGTTTGATAAGAACTTCTATTCCTTTGATAAAATTGATGAGCTCAGAGGCTGTTTCAGATTTCAGCCTTAGGAAGAAGACCCAAGTGAACTTTATAAAATCATCAACAATCACAAGAATGTATTTCTTATGATGAAGACTTTCTACAGGGGATGGTCCACAAAGATCAATATGTAGAAGCTCCAATGGTTCCGAAATGGACTTTTCGATGATAACAGGATGACCCTTCTTCGATTGCTTACCACACTCACAAGCAGCACACAAATGATCATTTTCAAATTTGAGAAGAGGTAAACCTCTCACCATTTCGCCGGATACAACATCATTCATGTACTGAAAGTTTAGATGAGCGAGCCTTCGGTGCCATAACCAACTGACATCAGGAACAACTTTGGAGAGAAGGCAGAGTTGCAGTTTGCCAATAATCATGTTGATGTCGAGCGGGTACATGTTCTTGTTGCGAAGTGACTTGATTAAACACTCTTTCCGGTCTTCAGTCATTACATAGTTGTACTTTTTGCAAAATTCCACACGTCCATTTGAATCAGTGAGCTGAGCAACACTAATCAAATTATGTTTCAGATCAGCTACATAAGCCACATTTGAGATAGAGAAGTTTCCATTGGTGAGGATCCCATAACCATGTATTTGAGAGTTGGAATTGTTGACATATGTCACGTAACCAACATTTGGAGAAAGCTTTAGATCTCGTAGAAAATCTTTCTGCCCTGTCATGTGCATGGAGCAAGCACTATCAATATACCATATTGTTTCTTGCTACGAAGCACAAAGTTCCTGCAAAATTAGTGAGTAATGGAGTTTTTAGGCATCTGAATTAGACTTTGGGACGTAGGCACGGGCTTTGGACTTTGATTGTGACTTTGGAACAACTTTTTGTTTTTGGATGGTATTCTTTGATTCTTTGGAAATAGACAGAAGGCCAATGTCTTTTCATCTATCCAGTAGTCATATTCAATGACTTGAAGGTTCCGAACTGGCATCTTCGGACCTTTGACACCCGGAGTGTTGGTAACATTTGTCATCTCCAGAATTGGTGTTTTATTAACGGGAGTTTTGACTTTCCACACAAGATTTTTCTTTGAAGATTTTGAAACAGTTGTTTTCTTCGCATTTATGGATTTGTTTGATGACACATTGGTTTTTGAAAGTTTGGGTTTAAAAATTGTGCCATCAGATTTTGCAATAAAAACAGATGAAACAGTCCGAGGACAGGTGTTTTGGACAGTTGTGACATTGACATGAGACTTAGGCTAAGTAGAGCTGTCTATTTTCTTGGGTTCTACACAACTAGGAGATTCAGAAGGTCTTTTGAGGATCTTAGTGGGAACAAAGGAATTTTGACTAAGGGTAGATGCATGTGAATTCCGGGATAAACTTGGTTTGGAGTTTGCCATGAATCTAGAATTTTGTCTAGTCTTAACTTCCTTTTTATGTGCATTTCGAGCTTCTACTTTGGGATCTACAATGTCCTTCCTATTCAGCATTGGTTTTCTCTTAGGATGAGACAAGGATTTTGAGGTTTGTCCTTCTAATGGATTCCTAAACTCAGGAGTAATGGGAACCAATTTAGTTTTTGAGATGACTAAGGAATCCGATTCGCAAGAATCAGAGGACACATAGCTTGAGACTTCAACTTTATCATCTAAGGATGCCCATACAAACTCAGAGGTATCAGTTTCAGTTATCAGGGAAGGAATTTCTTCCACCACACAGTTGTTTGTATGATTACTTCTAGGAACATAATCTACACAATTTGGAAGACTATAATGAAATTTTGTGGTCCGATTCAGGTCCTGGTTTATCAGAGGCGGAAGTGGGGTGGAATCAGGACACTTGACAACTATTGGTTTGAACTTTGAAATTAGGGACTCAAAATGGTCTGTAGTCTCAGGAAGTGGAGACAAGGGAAAAACAGGGGTGTCTAAATGTTTGATGTTCGGAACCTCTCCCATGAATGTCAAATTTTGCAATTCCTTCAAAGGACTAACAATTGGTTTCGGAAACTCGCTTTTAAGACCAAGTGCTTTAGACCATGGATGAAGAAAATTATGAGTCATCCGAATGTCTGCTTCAAGCATGTCTACAGAGTTATGCAAAGCATCTATCTTTGCATTGAGACGTTTGTTATCAGCAATTAAAACATTTCGTTCAGAATAGGTGATTTCACATTTATCTTTCAAAATGATACATTCATTGTTTGACATTACAAGCTCATGCTCCAAAGACTCGATTTTCAATGTTTTATCCTCAAAACGTAACCTAAGACGATTTAGTTCACAGTCCTTCTTCTCACTGGCTTCTATGGCAGACTCATAGGCTTTATAAATGGTGTTCATATCTGTTTGGATTTAGGTTAGATAAGGTTCACATAGAGACAAGTCAAAATTTTTATCAGAGATTATATATTTTACCTGCTGAACGATGCTTCGACCTGGTGGAACGTTGGTGGCCATGTAGCAATAGTGAGGTTCAGTAACATCATCTTCATCTTCTGACCCAGAAGACCAATACCTTTCATCACATTCAACCGTTTGTCTTGCCATCAGACACATATTCCTTCCAGTTACCATGTCATCATCATTCCCGGATGACCAATATCCTTCATTATCTCTTGAAACTGTTGTAATAAAGGCTTTTTCACTTTCATCCATCTGTTGTGCTCTTCGGACGTAGAAGGTAGAACCCTTGACTTTTGGTTTTTGTGGAGCATCAGCCAAGCAATCTTTAGCAAAATGGTTTGCAGGTCCACACTTATGACACATAATTTTTGGTTTGTCCAATTTGGAACTCTGAGGAGGTTTTGAAGAAGAGTTTGGCTTAGAGAGGTTCGGTTTGTATGCAAGAGGATTTTCCGAAGAGGGTTTAGTTTCTGGAGCTGATTATGGTTGAGGATTGTTCTTACGAGGAGCATGGAATCGGTTTTGGTATGGTTTGTAAGAAGCATTGAAAGGACGTTTGTACTTCATTGAGAGTAGAGCGAACTCCTGTTGGAAACGGAGTTCTGAGTCCATGGCTTCGGAATCATCAACAACATAGATTTATGTGGGTAAGGTAGGTGCTGATGTTTGAACCGATGGAACAATTGGTTTGAAGGGATCCGAGGTAGATGAGTTCAGAATGGTTGATTCGAAAGAACTGACAAGGGCAAGAGGACCTCCAGAAAGTTCCCTTATGGTTTGAGCAACATTTGACTCATGTCCTTGAAGTTCATCAAAAAGTTGATAGAGATTCAACTTTTTCAAGGAACCATTGCTTTGAAGACAAGATTTTACATTTCCCTATCCTTTGTTGAGACTGTTTATGAATTTGAGATTGTACTCCAAAGGAGTTCGGATAATCCCATGAGCAGTCATGTTGTTCACCACTATGCAATATCAGTTGGAGGCTGAGGCCACGGATTCACCAAGAGTGGTGGTGAAGGTATCAAAGTCGTTGACAATTGATGTGAGGAGCTTGTCTTTCATATTTTCCGAACCTTCAATCAGGTCCTGAAGAGTGTCCCAAATCTTTTTGGTTGATTTGCATAGCTTGATGTGCTCAAAGAGTGAAGGAGGAACACTAAACACCATTTCTGAGAAAGCAACTTGATCAACATGAATCTTCTCGATATCATCTGTAGTTAGAAGAGCTAAGCGAGCTTCATCTTCTTGCATGAGCTGAGCATCTGCATCTCTTACAACTGTTCTTACAGGAACATGAGGACCTTCTTTGACGGATCTCCATATTTTTTCACCTTTATCTTTGGCCAGTAAAAACCTTTCCATTCTAACTTTCCAGTGATCATATTCTTCCACAACTCGTAATGGGGCACGAGTAGGACCACCCACACTATTTGTGATTTGCATTGAAATCATTTGCTGAGGATTAGAAGTAAACATTGAAGTTAAGATATCTTCAAGCTAAAGTGGTATATAGAAGAACTTTTATCCTTATCACATAAATGGTTGAAATACCAAGGTGATTTCAAACCAACTATAATCTGATCTTATGGATTCAAAGGACAACCACTTAAGCTCTGATACCAATTATGAGAACAAGATCAATGTGGAGGGACAAGATTTGAAAACTCAAACCTTGAGTAAATGCTTAAGATCAATGTCTGCTTGCTAATAAGTGTTCAAGTCAAGCTTGGAAAGACCAGCCAATTCTTAGATAATATATTCAACAAATGATCAAGTCATTAAATGAAGAATGAGAGTAAATGATCAAGGTAAAGTTAATAAATGAAGAACATGAAGAATATATGAAAGAAGTTTGAAATAACTTAATAAAGTGCCAAAAGTTGAGTGAAAGATCCGTTGTTGACTTGTATTGAATGCTCCTATAAATAGGAGTGAAGGTTACAACGAATTAACTAAAGTGCTTACATAGGACTGGACAAAAGAAATGATTCTAACATTCTTGTCCAAATACAACTACAGACTAAGTCCTATGAAACGTTACATCAATACAAAGACAAACATAATAAATGCACTAAGACAAAATAAAGTTGCTCCGGATCAGCATCCATTCCGGAAATGAGAGTTGATGCGACATCGACCTCCGACGAGTCTTCTGGTCTTCTGCTACGGTGGAGATCCGGATATCACAGTGCAAAGTCGTTAGAGCCGCCCCAGGGACTATGCCCCGGGAGCGGACTCCGACGGTCAAGTTAGATCATCTAGTAGATCTGAGATGGTCCTCCATAGCTGGAGAGAACCATCTTGATGCTGATGGTGGTGTATGGTGGCTGCCGGCGGCGGGTGGCGGCTAAGCCACCTGACCGGAGTATTGTGGTGGCTGAGCCATGGGGAAGAGTCAAGGGGAAAGGTCTTAGTGGTGGCTGAGCCACTTGGGAAAGAGTCCTCCTTCGAGGAGGAGGCACTATTCTATTTATAGTGGACAATTAGGTCAAGGGGAATTGGGTCAGGCCTTGGGCAGCCCAATTCAGGCCTAACTAGCAAGGAGTTGGGCAAGGCCGGCCGGAGGCGCTGGGCGGGGCTGGCGGGCGCAGCCTAGGCAGGGCTGGCCGGCGCGCACCAGGAGACGATGGCAAGGGAGTGCCAGGCGAGGGAGCGCCTGGCTGGGCCGGCAGGAGAGTCCCCAACAGGGCTAACAAGGGAGTCCCCAGCAAGGCTCGCAAGGGAATGTCAGGCAGGGATGGAAGGAGCGCGCCAGGCCAAGCTGGCGCGCTATAGTAGTCTAGGCCATGCTAATGGACCATATATCATCAAGTCCCCCCCCCCAGTCTGATGTTATTGGTACGCGGCCAATGACATCGGACTGGACTTAGTCATATAAACTGTGCATCGTCAAGTCCCCCTAGTCTGATGCGTTTGGGTTGCTGACAATCGGATTGGACTAGATAAAGCACCAATACAATTAAATAATAGAGAGAATGACCGAATCTCGCCCACGAAAGCCGTGGGGTTGCGCGATGAGCCAAACATTGTTTATGCGGCTTGAGCTGACTTGATACTCCTTTCTTGAGAGGAGTGTGAGCCGATCGGTGCGATGCAACATAACTGTTGTTGCGATCATGCGCACCGAGGCTGCTAAAGAGTGTTACGCGGCACTGATGTCGATAAAATGTCGGACCAGGGTAGCTAAGAAGCGTAACTTTTCCATACAGTCTCTAAGACCGTTATTCGACACGATTGTTGTGGTAGTCATGTACATATGTAATGTCATCGATATCTGTCTACATAGTCTGCATTAATAACCTCCTTGAAGGTATTTCTTGCTTGGGCTACACCTAGCTGGATTCCCCCCAGTCTGATGTGGGTAGCGTAGATATCCGCATCAGACTATGTTGTCGAACCAATAAACCGTAAGGTTGCTGACCATAATATAAGTGGTAGAGATTCCGAGAGCTGGGCGATTGCTAGCGAGGGTCACACAGTAAGACTATTGCCTATAGCCAGACAACAGAATTCTTGAGGAACAGGTAGTGAGGCTATAGGTAGGAAACATGTAGTGAGACTGTTGCCGAGAGCCAGGCAGCAGAGGTGCTAAGGGATAAGCGGTGAGGCCAGAGGTATGGGTTGCACAACAAGACCATTTCCGAGGGCCAGGCAACAATGATGTTGAGGGATACACAGTGAGGCTACAGGTAGGGTTGCATTGCAAGACTGTTTCCGAGAGCCAGGAAACATGGATGATGTAGGGTATGTGGCGAGGCTACAGGTAGGGTTGCACAGCGAGACCATTTCCCGAGAGCCAAGAACCAGAGATGTTGTGCGGTATGCAGCGAGGCTACAGGTAGGGTTGCACAACGAGACCATTTCCGAGAGCCAGGAAATAGAGATGCTGTGGGGTACGCGGCGAGGCTACAAGTAGGGTTGCACAGCGAGACCATTTCCGAGAGCCAGGAAACAAAGATGTTGTGGGGTACGCGGCGAGGCTACAGGTAGGGTTGCACAGCGAGACCATTTCCGAGAGCCAGGAAACAAAGATGTTGTGGGGTACGCGGCGAGGCTACAGGTAGGGTTGCACAGCGAGACCATTTCTGATAGCCAGGAAACAGAGATGCTGTGGGGTATGCGGCGAGGCTACAGTTAGGGTTACGCAGGAAGACCATTTCCGAGAGACAGGAAACGGAGATGCCGTAAGGTAGTAGGTAGCAGGGCCGATGTCGGGATGACCTCCTTGTTGGAGAGTAACCTCACTATAGCAAGTTATAATATAGATAACACTTCATCAATCGTCCGAGCACAAGAGAACCATGATGACTGTGAGAGAGGAAACACCAAGATCCTGGTGTTAGACGTGAAATAAGCTTGTGATGCGCGACTTATGGTGTGCGACAACGCGCGACTTATGTTGCGCGACTTAGGAGAATAGCTCGGGCTTAGCAGCCAGCGAACATGGAGATGTCATGCGGGAAAGCCTCGCGTGTGACAGATCAGGTTTGGCTGCTAACGATCGTATATGGATCACGCGAGAGAGCATCGCGTGGAATGGATCGAGCTTGGCTGCTAGCGATCGTAGATAAATCATGCGGGAGAGCATTGCATGGAATGGATCGGGCTTGGCTGCCGGCGATCGTAGATAAATCACACAGAAGAGCATCGCATGGAATGGTCGGGGCATATTGCTATAATAGAGTCGGGCTGAGAAGCCAGGCGACTCGAGACAAAGGTATTGAATCTCGCATGCAGGGCTTGCCGCTATAATGGAGTCGGGCTGAGAAGCCAGGCGACTCGAGGCGAGGGTATTTAACCTCGCATGCGGAGCTTGACGCTATAATTGAGTCGGGCTGAGAAGCCAGGCGACTCGAGGCGAAGGTACTTAACCTCGCATGCGGAGCTTGCCGCTATAATGGAGTCGGGATGAGAAGCCAGGCGACTCGAGGTGAGGGTACTTAACCTCGCATGCGGAGCTTGCCACTATAATGGAGTCGGACTGAGAAGCCAGGCGAGTCAAGGCGAGGGTACTTAACCTCGCATGCGGAGCTTGCCACTATAATGGAGTCGGACTGAGAAGCCAGGCGAGTCAAGGCGAGGGTACTTAACCTCGCATGCGGAGCTTGCCACTATAATGGAGTCGGACTGATAAGCCAGGTGACTCGAGGCGAGGGTACTTAACCTCACATACGGAGCTTGCCGCTATAATGGAGTCGGACTGAGAAGCCAGGCGACTCGGGGCGAGGGTACTGAACCTCACATGATTGGGCGTAACACCCTACAATCTATGTGTCTAGCTCGTGTGACCAGTCTGGGTTAAAGCGGAATAGTACCTGATGCTTTGCTGCATCGCTAGTCGTACTAATAACTGATGCCTCACTGTCTTGGCTGTTTGCAGAGAGCTATGAGGCGGTGCTACTTAGGGCTTGATAGCATAGCTGCTGTTAGGAGGTGCGTAGCAAGACTGCTATTAGGAACTGGTCAGCAGGGCCGTTGAGGCCCGGGCCGTGAGCTACTAGCGGTAGGTGAGTAACACGACTATTGAGAGTTGGGCAACAAGACTACCGAGAGTTGGACGACGGGGCTGATCTTTCAACTTGGAATATTAATATCACATTGGGAGTGCACTATCATGTATAACATCAACTCTTCATCTACTTTAACTCTGCTCCTTCGGAATAAAAATGACTTCTGCATAGTGTCGTGCCATCCCCCCCCCCCCCCCCCCCTTCTTCCTTAGAGGAGGCAAGGAAAAGGGAAATGACCGTCATATAGCTGCTAATAAGAGCCAGGTAGCATGACTGTTGGTTAGACGACACAGCTGTTGATGAATGGGCTTTGTCGCTATTGTGCTAGGCAGCATCGCTACTGAGGGTCAGGCTGCGCGACAGCTAAGATCCAGCCGGCGCGGCCGTTGAGAGCCGAATAGCGAGATTGGCGTGACCGATCAACGTGAATGGCGATAGCTGAGTAGCGAGACTGCTTAAAGCTTGTCAACACGACTACTGATAGCCGGGCAGCGCAGTTGTTGAGGATTATTTCGGAATGCATCACGAGTAGTAGCGTACTACTCTTCTCCTTTTTTTTTTTTTTTTTTTTTTTTTTTTTATGGGATCGCAACACATGAGCACTGTGCATTTTACTGAACATTGCGCATTTGATTGTTTGTATAGGATGAGCCTAATGAGTCGACCTAATGTTGTCATGAGCTTGGGAGAGGCCCAAGATTATATAGTTGCAGCCCACTAGGATAAATCTTGAAGCTTGAAGCCCATTTGATGTTAGGATCATGAACTTGTTTAGAGAGGCCAAACTTTTAACTTTTTATATTATATATATGGATCCATTTAAGCCCAAGTGCCACGTTTAGGCCCACCCTTCTTTTATTAGGGATTCATATTATCATGTTCCTGGGAGAAAACGCCCAAAAGGAAAGTAAAAACGAACGAAGCTCTTGGAAACTCGAGGGACAATTTCGTCTGTAAGGGATATCGGAGCATCGACTCCCCTGGAGACGTGATTTGTTGGGCTAGCGAGTGAAGGAGTTCATTGCAAGGGTGGGCCGGCGATCGGCAGCGGTGATGGAACGACAATTGGAGATTAGTGGCGCTCGGGTCCTGCTTGTCGGAATCGGAAGCTACTGGTGAAGGTTGCTAGCTGCTGGCGCTTTGGGTTCCGACTTGTGGTCTAGGGATGGCGATTGGAACAGTCAAAGCCACCGGTGGTTGTGGCGATTGTCGAAGCTTCCTGCATCGGTGGTGCGCATCGAAATCAGAAGCGAACGATGGTGATTTGGGTGTTGGCTGTTCATCGATCTACTAGTCGATGGTGTCGGAGGGAAAGGCAACCAGGGGTGATAAAATAATGATGGCGGTGATTGGTAGCAGCCGTCGGCGATGGGATAGCGAATGGTCCGGTGAAATGGAGCTGTTGGGAACATTCATCTGATGGGTCGTTTATGGACCTGCGTTTGTTGACTGGAAGTGGGGCCTTGGAGTTTAGCTACTGGATATCGTCGATTGGATAGCCTTGCCATCGTCGATTGGATACAACTGGATTGCGGTGGGGGTGCTATTGCTATGGGCGACCGGAGATGCTATTTCCAGCCGATGGTGATGCTTGGAGCAATTCTAACAGGTCAGTGAGTACCGCTGGGAAACGTTTTGCTCAAAGGAGGGGCGGCAGAGCTGGGTTACGCCGGTAGGTGAATCCGGCGGTGCTGCTGGGTGTGCTTTGTCAGTCGCCGGCTGGAAGTGGTCGACTGGGTGGCGACTAGAGAGTACTCTCCTGGGTCCTGGTGGGTTTGCTCGGAGATTCTTTGGTTCCCCCTATGTTCGGCGAGGTGGTATGCCACTGGAGCTACTTTCACAGAGAAAGGATGAACGAGTGGGTCCCCGGTGAATATGCCCTTTGTGTTTTTGTATGTTGCCATGGTGGGGCCGACTACCATTTTCCCCCCACCCCCTCTTTTTTTTCTTATTGGCTATTTTTGTGAGATGTACAAGTAACATAACTGTGTGTACAAACAAATGTTTCAGGGAGTGAAATTGTATGCAGAAAAAACTCAATCTGTAGAGATTTTCTGGTTATGTATGGGAGTGAGATGATGTAAAATTTTATAAAAATTTCTTTTCCACTCAAAACACCAAAATATATTGAAATAGGGCAGGAACTCATGAAAACCCACCCTCTCTTTTTTTTCTCTAAGCTTTTAAGCAACTTGAATGAACAGAAAACCATAATCTACATTAGGTTTTCTAAAAATATATGTACTAAGCTGGGGTAAAAACCCATGAAAAGCTTTTTTCTCCATCTCTTTTTTTTTTCTCATAAACTTTCTTTCCTTCTTCAACTTGCTTAACAAACTATCAAGGTGTGAGCAAGAGCAGAATTGTAAAAAATTTCGTTTCTCTTCTCTGAGCTTCTAAAGAAAGAACACAAAAAATATAAAAAGTGGTGTAAAAATTCGAGTTTTCTCCTGATTCTATGAACTGAAAAATATGAGTGACAACTCATAAAATTTTTTTTCTTCTGAAACAAGCCCCCAAGATTTAAACAAAAACGGATCTAACAAGGTTTTTTCTCAGTAAACCTTCTCTACTCTTCAACTTGCTCAACAAGTCTGAAAATCTTTTCTTCCATCTCTAAGCTTCTAGAGGAAGCACCAAATAAACAACTTGAATGAAGTTGTACATGAGAAATCAGGAACCAAAATCGATTTTCTTGAAAATGAGCAAGCAAAAGAGATAAAGACTTGTAAAATATTGTTTGTTCTTCAACTTGGTGAATACAATTCGAAAATATGAACAAAGATAGGGAAAAACTCATAGAAATCTCTTTTCTCCCCAACTTTCTGAATAATCCAACAAAGATGGATCTGATAAAATCTTTTAACTTGAGAATTGCTCAAACAAACTAAAACAAGGCATATTTAGATATCTGAGCAAGAACAAGGTAGATCTAACGATCTGAGCAAAAAACTCAACAGATCTAAAGATCTAAGCAAAAACTAAACAGATCTGAAAGATCTTGGTGAAACCAAATCGATCTGAACAGATCTTGGTAGAACCCAAATGGATCTGAACCAAATGGTGGGTAGAAATGAACAGATCTGAATAAATCTTAGAGGAAAACACATCAGATCTGAACAAATCTAGTCAAATCGAGCTGTAGGCCAACCAAGGCTTTTGCTACTTGCTCGAATCCTGGATGGCGCCAAATGATGCGACATCGACCTCCGACGAGTCTTCTGGTCTTCTGCTGCAACGGAGATCTGGATATCCCAGTGCAAAGTCGTTAGAGCCGCCGCAGGGACTGTGCCCTAGGAGCGGACTCCGACGGTCAAGTAAGATCATCTAGTAGATCTGAGATGGTCCTCCATAGCTGGAGAGAACCATCTTGGTTCTGATGGTGGTGTATGGTGGCTGACGGTGGCGGGTGGCGGCTAAGCCACCTGGCCGGAGTATAGCGGCGGCTGAGCCATGAGGAAGAGTCCAGGGGAAAGATCCCAGTAGTGGCTGAACCACTTGGGAAAGAGTCCTCTTTCAAGGAGGAGACATTATTCTATTTATAGTGGACAATTAGATCAAGGGGAATTGGTTCAGGCCTTGGGCCACCCCAATTCAGACCCAACTAGCAAGGAGATGGGCAAGGCCGCCCGGAGGAGCCGGGAGGGGCTGGTGGGCGCGCACCAGGAGAGGATGGCAAGGGAGTGCCAGGCGAGGGAGCGCCTGGCCAGGTCAACAGGAGAGTCCCCAGCATGGCTGACAAGGGAGTCCCCAGCAAGGCTCGCAAGGGAACGCTAGGCAGGGCTGGCAGGAGCGCGCCAGACTAGGCTAGCACGTTATAGTAGTCTAGGCCATGCTAATGGACCATATATCATCAAGAGTCATTCTGGAATGCCTTAAGCTAGACTTTTTCTTCTCTACTGGTCCGGACAGATTCCGTCCACTCTCCACTTCGGAACATACACACTTCGGAATGAGTACGTAGGATTTCTAGAGGTTCACTTTCAGGTTCGAACAATACCCACCTAGGTTCTTTAGTTCCTGTGGTTATTTCCCAAGCCACGAACGGATCCGGTGCTTTTAGTAGTACGAGCCCAATACTACCTTCCACATCAGCCCGCATTATCCCAGATCATACCCACAAGTTCCAAAACTAACCCTCGACGTAGCTACTACTGAGCCGCTCTACTAACTCCTAAGAACCTCACCCTTTTCCTAGACACCAGCTCTAGACTACTTCCCTTACTGCTCTGCCTCATGAGATCTTCGCTGCTCCTACTAATTACCTCCCGTATGTCAGTCGTACATAGTACCAGACTCAGTAGACGTTCGAATAAATGATCCTGCCTCAATCCACATCGAAACAAGGAAAAAGAAGAAGGACTAAACCAGGCATTCTAAGGCTATAAAATCCTATTTATGTATAACTATATGGCATACGTCAAATACTTAGTAAGACCAGATTCAATCTCATGATAAGCGATTGCCTAGGCTAAGGCATTATAGAATGACAACACATCATAATAATTATGTAAGATTCCTTAGCCTACATCTAGTTAGCATGAAATTCTGTTTGCTCAAAACATAACAATTCTGCCCTATATTTCTATAACAATATGATAATTTTGGGAAACTGTCGCTCGAGCGCCGGTCGATTGTACACACTTCTCCTCTAGGTTTTTCTTCTACAAAAGTCCTCGTTCTCGAAAATTTCTTAGAAATGTTTGAACCTTCAGTTTGAGTTTGGAATCTCATGGGAGTTCATCCAAATCCCTCAAACCAGGGCTTTGATACCGAATTGTAACAGCTCAAATTTTTGACTATATATATATATATATATATATATATATATATATATATATATATTCAGAAACATAATTCCACAAACCAAGTAAACTACAAATCATTTCAAAGCACAAGTATCAATGTTATCAGAGTACATAAACCATGTCCCAGTAAATAAAATCCCAATGCGTGTGTACAATCAGACTTTCGCCTTTCCGCGGTCCTGAGAAGTACCTGCCACATATAAACAACAACTGTAAGAATAAAGCTTAGTGAGTTCCCCAAGATATCTCACATAACTCAGCATAAAATAAATAACTATGGGTTATCCGCAACCCTAAGACTACCAACAGTCCCCTGGAGCTAAGAGCATGCTTGGAAGGTTATCCGTAGTTCTCGATTGGCTCACAGCAGCCCAACATACATAACAAAACATATCATAAGATAGCATAACATAACACAACATATCACAACAAAACATATCATAACAGCAAAACCCATCTGGTCATCATACTATAGTAACTCTACCACACAGACAAGAGAAAGTGAGGAGACTCACCCGATACTGATGACTCGAAAACCTAGCACTCGAACTGCCAGATCTAGACTCTGTCTATACAATCAAAAGATTTACCTTAGTTAATATTCAATATCCAAACTTCTCACGAGTCCCAATGGTCTATAATGAAGCCCATTAGGGTAAAAGGACCATATTGCCCCTCCTTAGGTTTGAAACCCTAGACATTGACCAAAGGTTAAAGTCAACATGGTCAACAGAAATCACACCAGCAGGTACGCTGGGCGTACAGTTAGTCAATGTTCGACGGGGTTCAGCCAGGCTACGCTGCGCGTAGGCAGGAGTACGCACGGAGTACACCCTGTGTTTCCTAATTTCCTTTCTAAATGTCTTAATCCGTTAAGTAACTAATCCTAACCCCAGATCTGACTAAAATAAAGTCCCTAAAGCCATAAAGTCGATAACTTTGATCCTTTGCATCGCTAAGGAGGCCTAGAACGTCATTTCACCCCTTTCCAACTTGAGTACTCATGCATGGAACATAAATGGTGATCAAGAAATCATTTTTATTCATCTATACACCCTAAAATGCAAGAAAGGACAACCCAAACTCTCTGGAAGGCCATGAGCTCAAAAAGGTCCAAACTTGGGGACTACAACTCATGAATCTTGCAGTAAAAGAGATCTAAGAGAGTAACAACCAAGGTGTAAACTTTATACCTGGAAATGATGCATAAAAGTGAATGCTTTCTTGATATCAGAGTTGGATGATACCTTCTTCTTCTTCCTCTACCTTCCTTCTTCTACTACAAGGCCAAAAACCCACTTAGTCTAGCAAGAACACACTCATGAACACACACTTTGGGATTTAGGGTTTTGGAGGGACTGGAGGTGGCTAAAGGTGGCCAGAAATGAGGTCCATCATATTCTTTATATAGGGACACAAGAGGTTTAGGGTTTTGCAATCTGAGACTAGTATGCTCAACGTACCTCTTGGTACACCCAACGTACTAAAAGGATCCCGTGTTTTGCATGGTGCATGAGTACGCTGCGGGTACGCATGCGTACGCCTTGCGTACTAGCTGCCATCTTTCTCTTTTAAGGGACTAAAATTGACAATGGTAAAAAAGATAGGGTGTAACGCCCGTGTCCTGGTACGTATCTAATTATAAATCTATTCATTTTCGTAGAGCTACTCGATGATTCAAAAGCCCCTAACTCGTCGACTAGAAGCCATAATGGACGTGGGGTTTAAGTGACCTACTCGACAAGTCGAGAGCCTCGGCTCAACGAGTAGGGATATTAGGAGGAAGCCATATTTTCGGGGTTTTGCACCCTATTCAAGCCACTTAATCTCACCTTGGGGCCTCATTTTCCAGCCTCCCTATCCCTGAAAACCCTAAATCGTTTGTGAGCTTTGTTTTGAGAGAAACTTGAGAATTTGAGTGTGTTTTGGTGCTTGGCAAAGGATTTGGAAGAGCTAGGAGCTATCAAGCTTGAAGAGAAGCCTTATATCTGGGATCTCATCTACCTTTGGCAACTTTCTGAGGTAAAAAGTCTTCACAAAGGCTTCACCAAATCAGGATAAAGCTTGAACCTTTAGATGCTAAGGACCTCCTAAGGTCCAGATATGGAGTTCAAGCTTCCTCATGAACCCCAAATCCTCAAAGTCCCAAAATATACATAAAAGGATCCCTAATCTTCAAAATATGAGATCTATTCAAAAAAGGGAAAAGGTTCGAACTTGATACCTCTATCAGAAGCTCTAGGATGAATATTAACAGATCCAACACCCTTCCCTTGCTCCTTGCTTGAAAACCTTCTCCTTCTTTGCAAAGATACACAAATTTCTCCAAGTTAGCCCTCTCTCTCTCTCTCTCTCTACACGCTCAATGCTCTTTAGGGTTGCTCTCTGGAAGGTGTGGCAGCAATAGGAGGCCATAAGTGCCTTTAAATAGGTCCCAAACATGGGGATTTAGGGTTTCTCATTCTAGCGCCTACTCAGCGAGTCTACTATGGACTCGTCGAGTAGATCATTAAACTCACGTGGTCTACCCGCTTCTACTCGGCGAGTCATAGCGCCAAATCGTCAAGTAGGTTAATATTCCTTAAACAAAATAGTAATAATATACCTGGGAATCCGGATGTTACATTGGGCTTCCCTAATAAGAAGTTTGGGCTCCTATTAACAGTAGGCCTCCCTAATAGCTGATGGGTTTCGAGCAATACATCATTCCTATGGTGTACATGCAAACCCTAATAGCTTTTGGATCTAGTTTGTCTAATGAACATGCAATTGATAATCCAAAGCCATAAACCCTAGATCTAATAAACTATAACTGAAATTAGGGTTTAGATCTTACCTTTGATTGTTATATAGCAATAACAATCAATCCTTGGCTTCAGAAAGCTTAGTGCCTCAAGTGCTGCACCTCTAATGAAGTCACAAACACCACTAAGCAACTTGGATGAAGAGGGAGGAGAGAGGAGGCACCAAAAATGGCTAGAAACCCTAAAGGAAGTGTTCACTTTTTTTGGGGCATAGGGGTCCTTTATATACATGTAGGCTATTAGGGTTTTCAACTAGGAAACCCTAATCTGACAGCTTAGGCCTTAAGCAGTCCAATGGACCATTCCAGAAGGCCCTTGGACGATTTCTTTGTGGACCTCCATATAGAATTCGTCCATTGCCATCTAATGGATCCTAAGCCAAACTTTGTAACTATCTTATAATTACAATATCAGTCCCCTTAATTTAATTAATCTCTTTTAGCCACAAAATTAATTCTTAATTAACTCTTGACTAATATCAATTAAACATTATGATTTCTCCTTTAATATATTATTCCTATAATATATTAATAAATCATAATTAAACCTTTCTCTCATTAATTCATCCAACATACTGCTATGGTGAACGCAACCCAAAAGGACCATGCTCATAATTGGGTCAAGTACATACCAAAATAGTTATGGACTTAGACACTAATCCAACAGTCTCCCACTTCGATAAGTCCAATAACTATTTTGCATGACTTCAGAACCTAATCAGCAATCGTAGCTTTCAAAAGCCGCTGACAAGTCTGATCTTATTTTATACGTGTGTACTTTAGATAAGGGATTATATATTCCTCCATTCTCAAGATATCATATAGACATAAGACATGAATTTTAATCATTCTCTCTATACTCTTACCCGACTTCCGATTTATGACGACTGACAACAGACTACAATTGAACACATCAACTTAGTCCCGGCTTGGCCAAGCACTTAGGTGTCATCACTAAATCATCAAGAGGCCCATAGATATCGCTTTTATCCCACTTTGGATAAAAGGAATGGATAAACTTCGACTCAAATGCTTGCTTATATTTACTAATCGAATCACACACAACAATAAGTTTTATAACACCAAGTTACTAGTGCGTTTACTTATCATCAATATGCAACCGACCAGCAAATAACAACTCACACGTCTCGGTTTCAAGAATATACAATGTTATCGTCTCACAATTACTCATGATAAAAACCATGAAGTGATTCCAGTGAGTGTAGGTTTGATCCAATACTCTAATCTTATTAAAGCACTCATGAAATCTGCAACAAACTTGTGCTATGTCTAAACACTTAGACAATCTACAGACAGATTCATGACAGTCTTCCTTCATACCGACTTCCAACGTATGATCGACTGCGGAGGTTCGAATAACCCAGTTATTCTGGAAGTCAAAACATGCAAAATGAAACACAACGATAATACTTAATCCTATATGGCCCCTAAACTTTTGAGCATAAATAAAACACTTTTATTTAAACACCATATTGATTACTCATTATTCATTGCTTACTATTTCAGAAAATCAACTTATTACTTGAATTACAACAATAATTGTCCCATGCTCCAAGCATGCACACTTTGTTTCCTATGGTCCATGCTTTGTGAAATAGATCAATTGAAAACTTTTCCAATGATGCTCATTTCACAATTCCCAATCCTCATCGTTAATGTAAGAACACAAGGTTCTTGCCACTACTAGAATACATTAGATTCTAACATTTTATGCAACGATCCTTCCGCAAAGTCATAGCACAAAAGTCACCAGGACTTGGCTAATGAAATTACAAGGTCTCTATCAGAAATTGTTACAAACAATTCTATAGATGTGATGTCTCTCACTCAAAGTACATTCCTTTGAACATCCTTTTGCATAAAGTTTTCTAATCTAGACATAAATTCTCAATTTTCAACTCCCAATATGGAAACATTTCCATATTTTCCATATGACAACTCATTCTAAATAGAATCTTATCTATTCATAATAATGTCGATATGATTCATCCAATACTATACTTCCAACTACTCACAAGCAACAAATCCTTGGCGAACCTTAGATCGTCCTTTGATAGTTGTTCAATTATTTTAGTCAAATCCAGTTCTAGTCCTTTTTCCCTCTTAATTCCCTAGGCATTTGGAAAATTTTAGAATGGTCAAATATTATAGCATTTGCAATCGATCCTATACCCTAAGTGTATGGGATATGATGCATAATGTCTTACATAAAGATATGATACTTTATCAATCTTCTGCCATAATATTTTATGTGTCACGCTCTCACAATTCGAATTATGAAGAGGGATGCCGTAATCATAATCGAAATTTGAGAACACACTATGTATCCTTTGACTAAATTTATTAAAATTTATCAATCTAAGCTTTAGATATTGAAATGAAATCTAATATTCTCTCCCTTAATTATAGCAAAACAATTTTTTTAACCCTTGTGACTTTGCAAAGTATAACTCTTGTTTTCTACAATTAATATCGCTAACTTGCAATACTTACCATAGTAATCATGCTCCCACTATCATGATGATTATTTTCTTACCAGCATAACACTTATGCTCCCACTAGCTTTGACATGTATTCAGAAAACAACTGAACTTCTAGAGAACAATGCTTATTGAATTATTAGGTTTAGCCTTTATCTAAACTTCTTAAACTCATACACCTTTGCCTTAGAAAGCTCATATGTGTGTCTAGACAAATTCATAACTTATGTTACTAAGTCCTAAATGTTCAGACTAATTGCCAAATCTTACAATTCGAACTATGAAGAGGGATGTCGTAATCATAATCGAATTTGAGAATACAATTTTCACAATTGCTATCTTCTTAAAATCTCTCTTAGTGAAAGCATTTCCTCACAATCATTTTCATGAAGGAGGGAAACCTTATGTCACTTAGATTTTATAGTGTATGTGTTCCTATCCATGTGAATTTGCTAAAACGAAAGTTTGCGACAAATCCAAAAACATATGAACTGAACTTTCTCAATCTTGATTTCTTGCCTCATGGTAACACGAGTGCCCACCATGTCTTCCAAGTAGTTTAGCAACTCACCCTTACATATCAATGTACCTTCCATTGATCAAGGTGCTTGCCTTTATGAATACAAATGAGAACTCATAGAAGTCAGATGCATAATTAACTTAACTGGAATGGCGCAGAAAACAAAATTATGTCATCCACGATAGGTTACAAACCTCAAGTCGTGCGCTAGTGATGATCAATTAGATTTATTCTTGATTTATTCTTGAAATTTTTCAAAACCATTAAGACTCCCACTGACTCCTTGACATATAAGGTTCTCTTGTCAAGAAACATTTCTTGACAAACAAATATTCAAGAGTTAACGTAGCTTCTTATCAAGCTTAACACTTCACACAATTGGTCTTAGTTGGTCTTTGAGTTATCCAAGACATCACAACTTACCAATTTCAAATGTGCAAGAATATGAAAACTTTTCCAAATTCCACATTTGATGCGTGTCATAAACCTTCTTAAGACTTGTCACTCAAGTCACAATCTTAGAGTATGACTCTAAGACTTGATTGTGGAACGAAGTATGATTGACTTCTTGATTTAACCATTTTCACAATTCTTGATTCTTCTTTTTAGACTTGCAATTGCACTAAGACTCACTTAGAGGATCAATTGAGACATGGTTCTTAATCATTAAGACCTATCATAAAACACAATAAAAGTTACTCTCCTTTCTTCTTAGAATAGAGAAACTTTTATCTTTATACCTACTAGATTCTTCTTATTCGTTCTGCTATTGATTGAAACTCTTTCAATCAACTCAGAATTATACTCAATCTTATAAGTATAACCATATTTACTAAACTTTAGTAAATCATGACGAATATCTTTATCACTTTGTGGTGGATTTGATCAACGTACAACATAATGTACTCGATCTCCTAGTCCTTCACTTGACACTTTGTCAAAAAATTAGTCTAAATTTCCCAAATGTGAAAGTTTTTCATTCATCATACAATACATGTTGCATGATTCCAATTCTTTCCAATTGAAACTTGGGCGATGAGAAACTCTCCTTATTTGGTAAACTCTCGACACTTCCATAAATAACCTAATTAAGAGTCAAATCCATCATTGCTAATAATGGAAACATTCAAACATCAATTTTTCATACATGCCATCGCAAGGATACATAAATAAGACAAAATCAAAATTTATTTTATTGCGGAAAAAATTTGTCCTTACAATGCAATTCAACTGAAAAACTATGCTATTATATATTTCTTAGCAATCTACCCTAACTTTAAAGTAGCAGCTCAAAAATCCGATCTTTGAATCCATGCGATCGAAATCCATTTCTTCGTGATCAGATTCAACATGCTTCTTCTTTAAGTTTCCTTTCCTTTCTTCGATCCTGCAAAACATCAAAATGTAATCTTATCACATCATGTATTAAGAATCAAGAATAGGAACTTAAAAGAGTTAGATGGTGGATTTTACCTGAAGTAGAGCCATACGTCTTGACTATCCCATCTCTTAGATCTCTCAGGTAAATAGGGCAGCTTCGTCTCCAATGCCCCTTTTCTTGGCAATAGAAACAAATGGACTCTTTTGTAATAGCACAAGGAACTATCTCAGAATTTACCTTTTCTAGATTTCCAATGTCACCATTTTCAATGTCCATTGAAGTTTGTGAGTTTGATTCACAAGACAAATTTGCTTGATCAGTACGCCAGATCATTGCTGATTTAGCTGCTATCAGCAAATAGGTCAAATCAATGAGGGTCACGTCGTGAACCATCGTATAGTACTCTCTTACGAACTCACTATACGAATCAGGAAGTGACTGAAGAATCCAGTTAACAGCCAACATCTCTGAGATATCGACACCCAACATCCTTAACCTATCAATGCCTGACTTCATCTGTAAGACATGTGCACATACAGGTTTCCCAACTTCGTGCTTACATGCCAATAGGGATTGGGTGAGCTTGAACTTTTCAAGCCTTTGAACTTGTGGTTCAGAGAGAACAATTGGAGGAGGTGGAGGAAGTGAAGCATGACTCCTATTTCCTTGATCATATCTTGGAACGTTATCTTCATTTGGAAAGCTTGTTCCAATGGATTTGGGAATACCATTGTTAGATTCATACATCTACAAAACGGGAGAAATTCAAGTCAGGTTGATTAGAATCCTTGATGTAACACCCAAACGAAACATCAAGGCTAGGATCCAACACAATACTCTACAACTGAGAAGAGGGATGCCATAATCTAGTTGCAGAATATTTGAAGGTAGGTAAATGACGATTTACCAATTTCCACCATGAAAAACGAAAAAGCAATTTAAGTTTTAAATGAATTGAAACTCCTAGATCTTTTGAGATTCATTGAACTTTTCAATGGCGTGTTTAATCTCGATTATGCCCTTCAAGTTTGCGACTGGGATGCCGAGGATCACAAACAAGGTGTGAATAATCACGCGAATCACATGGTGCACCCAATGCTACTATCACCTAATCAGTGTACCGGTTAGCCACACACGCTCCATTGATCTATGATAAACATCGAGCCACCCTTCGCCGCCAATGCCAAACCCAAATTAGTGTGTCGGTTAACCACACACGCTCCACTAACGTTTCGACAAGGGTACAAAGTGTAATTCCATGGATTAGCATACAATTCCACATTTTTTCTAAAGTAACTAGAATTTGGGAATTTGTGAAAGCATGTAGTTACTTTGTACTTCATTATACTTATAATGGAAGGCTTCGTCCTATCCTACCCGTTCGGCTAACGACCCTCCACTAGTCAAGAGTGCGGTGGGTAAGAGTGGATACCCATTCAATCGCCATTTTATAGGCAATTTCCTTAAACACCCCTTATAGACCAGCTTCGTGAATGAGGCCTACTAATGGTAAGACTGACTGTTTAATTATACATATATAATACTAGACTTTTAATGTCATATATACATAGTATAGGGTGTATTTTACACTTTTAAAATACTAGGTGGTCTAATTTAATAAATTATACTTTTAATTTAATTAAATGTAAACCAAAACTTTATGGATTTATTATGGGAAATCTTCAAAAAAGTCCCAAACTTTTGGGAAAAGTTACACTTTTGTCCCAACATTTTTTTTTGAACAAAAAAACCCAGGAAACCGGGTAAATTGAATATTTCGGCCCTATTTTACCGGCGACCTTCATTTAGCCGGTTAAATTGGCTTATGGGGCAAGGACTTGCTGAGGTGATTGGTGAGTCATTTAATGGCCTTGTTTTAACTTCATTTGTGCCCTAGCAGACAACGATTGAAGCAGGAGCAGTGGAGGCAGGAGTAGTGGAGGACCAAAACAAATGTCTTCTTCGTCTTCTTCATCTTCAATGAATCGTCTCAGAAAGAGGTGCTACTGTGGTGATCCTATAGGAAGATGGACTTCATGGACTCCATTTAACCCAGTAAGAAGGTTTATAGGATGCCCAAATTACCAGAATGGACTCAAAGATTGCAAGTACTTTCGTTGGGTGGATCCTCCTCTACCAAGCCAGTGGTATGTAGATCTGTTATTAGTATTACACAACAATGTCAATTTGGAGAACCATCGAATATTTGGGGAGTTTGGGCAAGAACAACCAGCTGGGAACTTTTTTGGAGACGTTGTGGAACAACCAATGGTACAACAACCAATTGCTCAACAAGCAGTGGAAGGAGGAAGATGGAAATCATTGCTTTATGTCTCTGTGGTTTCTTTTGTGTTTTTGTTGGTTATGTTGATGGATTGGTAGGATAGAAAGTTGTTTTAATGTATTTTGGTTGTGTTTTTTTTTGTTATGACTAAGGGTTGTTAGTTTACTATGAATGTAGTATCTTGTTACTCATATGATTATGAATGAAGTATCTAGTTTATGTATGAACTTTAAATGTGTTGATTGTAATCAATGAATGGAATCAAAGTATGACTGTAATAAGTTAATAATGGACTTAATACACAAACGGATCAATACATAATGGAGTCAATCATGCATAACTAGATATGGCTTTCAACCTTGACAGGTATGGCTTTCAAGAATGGATGGCCACATTCATGGGAAGATTTTGAAGGTTTAGTGTCTGAAATGACAATTTTACCCTTACATTAATTTTAACATAAGAGGATTGTGGAGGCAATTAAAAGAAAGGGAAAATAAAATAGAACATGTAGTAATATTAACCAAAGCCAGAACAAGTTTAACATAAGAGGACTGGAATCATGCATGACCGGAATCATGCATAACTAGTATCCATATAAGCAAACATTGTAAGCACAAGTAATGTATGCATGACTGGAATCTATAAAACAAGGAATCAATATAACCAAAGGGAACATAAACATTGTTAATCATAGAACATGTAGTAATATTAACCAAAGCCAAACAAGTTGTATGGCAAGTTGTGTAAATGCCCAAAAACATGATCAGGGGGCCCAAAGCCTATAGTTTATATGGATGTAAACAAAAGGGGCTATCAACAAAAGGGGCTATCAACATTTGCCCAAACCCAAAAGTTTTATACATGTTCTTAACAAAAGTAGGGATTAGAAACACCCTAATCTAGACTAAGGGGGTTGGATGAACTCATCCCCTTTCAATTCTTGACAACTACCACCTTTTGTAACTGGATCTCTGTTTATCCTTTCTGAAGGCTTCCTCCTCCTGACTTGATTCACTTTGCTCCTCTTTGTAGTCCTCCTTTTGACTTGATTCAATTGTTGTGTGATAGGTATTTCTCTCTCTCCATCCATCCTTTCCTCATTCATCATTACCTCACCCATCCCTGACTCATCTATGCCATCCTCCCCATTCATCCTTTCCTCATCTCCAAGTACTTGATTTGTAGGGAGTTCTTCAACTGTTAATTGGCTAGCAATTCTAACATCCTGTAACAAGCATAACAAAAAGACCAGTTAGCAAGATTTAACATCACAAAATAAATAATGAGAAAGAAAAGAAAACTTGTGACATAGCAACATCCACATCTTTAATTTGTTGTACTTCTGCTTCACTTAATGCAAGACCTTCAATTTGTTGTAATTCATCTTCACTGAGTCCAAGACAGTCCATGATCTATTCTGTAGTGTATAAAGATTTCCTTAGGTTGTCAATTGTTAAGCTTATATGATTCTGAAAATATGGACTTGCATCATTTTCACTCCCAACATTTGGAATGGCAACAACTTCAGGCTCACATTTAGGAAACTCAGAAGTACCCTCCCCATATTCTGTTTGGACTCCTTCACTAGATCCCCTACCACCACCTATATTGCCTCTTCCACTAGATCCCCTACCACCACCTCTACTCCATCCTCCACCAGCCCTTCCACCACCTCTAGATCCTGTTTTAGTTCCTGACCAATTAACCAAATCAGGTTCTAACCTAGGCCTGCCCATTTTTTTTCTTTGGTTGAGTTTCTGGAACCACTGTAGGATTCTTGCATGATGTTTTATTGTGTCCCCTTTGTAGACAATTTTTACACTGGACAGTTCTACCCTTGCTTGACACTTGAGAGTACTTGTCATGATTTTCTGAAACATGTCTTCTTCTTTTAACACTAGGCCTTCCTGGCATCCTCCTTTCAATGGGTGGAAGGGGCTTAATGTAACTTGTTTCTTCCCATAAGATACTTCCATTAATTGGGTGTATATTCTGATCATTGTAGTTATTCTTGCTGAACCAACTACTTATAAAGTTAACTGGATCTTGATTGGTGTACAATATTGCCACTTGTGCATGCACACAAGGTATTCCAGAAAGTTCCCATAATCTACAAGCACATATTTTTTCCTTCAAGTTAACTCCATAGTTCTGAAACCCATTCCTTACTTCATATTCATTCACTCCACTTGGAACTGCATGCCAACTTCTGCAAACATATAAGATAGAACATAAGATGCAAACACATAAGATAGAACATGTAAAAACAAAACAATTGAGAATACTTACTTAATGTCTTCTCCAAATTCTTCCATCTTTGTTACCGTAGAAGGACAAACTTCACCAACCCAATTTTCAGCTTCTTGTTTCAGATTGAAAGCCCTTTCTATCATGTAAAGCCTAATCTCTTCAAGCATAGTCAACAAAGGTTTCTTTCTTGCGTCTACAATGATTGCATTGAAACACTCAGCAATCCCATTCTCTACAGCCTCACAAGCCAAGCCAGTAGAGAAATAAGCCCTGCACCATGAAGTTGGTTCCCTTGCCATGAGATGATCATAAGTAGCAGAACTTATTGCCCTAATCCTTTCCATATTAAACATGAAATCTCCTTCTGTGGTAGATTTTGCAGTTGCCCAAAATATGTTTCTAAACTACACTCCACTATAAACTTTTCTGAAATTGGCATAGATATGCCTTGCACATTGCATGTGCTCAACATATGGTAGAATTTCCTTACTAGCTTCAACAAGATCCTATAACATGAAAAAAAGTTAATTAGAAACACCATACACTATTGTAAATAATGAAAAATAAAGAGATAGTTACTTTACCTTGTGTTGGTCACTGATTACACACACACCCTTTCCACCCTGTAATCCAAGATCATCATTAACCAAATCCAGGAACCATTTCCAATTGTTCTTATTCTCTACATCAACAACTTCCCAAGCTATAGGATACACCTAATTATTGGCATCCTTACCTATTGCAGTTAACAATTCACTCTTACACTGTCCCTTCAAAAAAGAACCATCCAATCCTATTACCCTACGACATGCCCTTTTCCACCCCTCTCTTATTGCTTTAAAGCAAATGTAGAATCTATGAAATGTTGTGGTATTATCAGGGTTTACAGTAACTGTAATCCTAACTGTGCTGTCTGGATTGGACCTCAGTAGCTCATGCCCATAATCCCAAACTCTTGCGTAGTGGTCACTCAAATTCCCATGAATTAATGATAGTGCCCTCATCCTTGATCTATAACACTTTGACCATGAAATTTTGCAATGAAATTTACTTTATATAATTACCTGCATCTCTTTGCATTTTAAATTAGGTTTCCTAATCAACTCCTTCACAAATTTCCTAGCTAACCAGGTAGGATCCATAAGCCTTAAATTGTTAAAATTCCTAACACATTTATGAATGTCTATCATCTTTTTGACTTGGAAAGACCTTTCAGTAGTCATCCAAGAAGCCCTAACCACAAATGGACACTTCTCTGGATCACTTCCACATATTGCCACTAGTCTAACACTATCACATTTTTTGAAACGGATTTGAAAACCCTTACTAACAGCATAGTTGGTCAAACACAATTTCAGTTCATGTGGGGATTCATACCTTTCACCAAGCATTGGTCTCATTTTGTTCCATTTCACCTTTGGATTGTGGGTGGAATACTCAAATTCCTCATCACTACCTTCCTCGTTACTACCTTCCAGATAATCTTCATCTGATTCTTCTTTAGTGATTCCAGTTTGAGCATCGTTTCCAGTTTGAGCATCATTTTCAGTTTGGGCATCATCTACTACCTCGTAATCGTCTTCTTCACATAGAATATTGAGAAATTCGTCTTTGCATCGGGAAGCTTGTTTCTTTTTGAAGTACGCATCCAGCTCCACATCTATTGTATCAAAAGCATAGATGTCATCCATGATTTCAACTGCACGGGGGTAAAAAACCCTAGTTTACTGAGGGGAGGGAGAAAGTGAAATGAGAGAGGTAAGTTGTACTGTGTATGTATGTGTGTAAATGAGATCGATTAAACCACCTCAGCAAGTCCTTGCCACATAAGCCAATTTAACCGGCTAAATGAAGGTCACCGGTAAAATAGGGCCGAAATGTTCAATTTACCCGGTTTCCTGGGTTTTTTTTTCAAAAAAAAATGTTGGGACAAAAGTGTAACTTTTCCCAAAAGTTTGGGACTTTTTTGAAGATTTCCCATTTATTAACTCTCTTTTAATTATACATTTTAATTAATTAACAAAACCATAAGGGTGTAATTTGAACTTTTCAAAATGCGAGGGTTTTAGAATTTAACATTTCAAAATCAAACTTTTAATCAAATTTTAAATTCCAAAACTTGAGGGAAAGTTTTGAAACTTTTCAAAACATTTGGGATTTGAATCTAAATATTTCAAAATTAAATTTTAATCAAAAATTTAAATTCCAAAACTTGAGGACAAGTTTTGAAACTTTTCAAAACATTAGAGTTTAACTATTCAAATTTCAAAGAACAAAACTTTTAAGTTCAAATTTAAACTATAAAACCTAAAGGGGAAAATTGAAACTTTTTCACAAGATAATTCAAATCTAAATTACAAATAATCAATCTTTATCTAATAAAACAAAAGATTATCTAAATTTTAACAATTATCTTCTATTTTGGCAAGGATAATCACCCAATATCAATAAAAATTGGATTTTATGAATTAAAAACATTTATGGTAAGTATCCCAAGCCAAAACAGCAGGAAACTCGCCAAAAAACGCTGCCAGACTCGCTGACTCGTCGAGTCAGCACTGGACTCGTCGAGTACCTAGTGGACTCGGCGAGTCCAACCCCAAAATTCAAAAAAAAATCAGCCAATTTTCGATTAAGCAAGCATCAAATTCATTAACAAACAGCCCTAGGCTCTGATACCACTGATGGGTTTCGAGCAATACATCATTCCTATGGTGTACATGCAAACCCTAATAGCTTTTGGATCTAGTTTGTCTAATGAACATGCAATTGATAATCCAAAGCCATAAACCCTAGATCTAATAAACTATAACTGAAATTAGGGTTTAGATCTTACCTTTGATTGTTATATAGCAATAACAATCAATCCTTGGCTTCAGAAAGCTTAGTGCCTCAAGTGCTGCACCTCTAATGAAGTCACAAACACCACTAAGCAACTTGGATGAAGAGGGAGGAGAGAGGAGGCACCAAAAACGGCTAGAAACCCTAAAGGAAGTGTTCACTTTTTTTGGGGCATAGGGGTCCTTTATATACATGTAGGCTATTAGGGTTTTCAACTAGGAAACCCTAATCTGACAGCTTAGGCCTTAAGCAGTCCAATGGACCAATCCAGAAGGCCCTTGGACGATTTCTTTGTGGACCTCCATATAGAATTCGTCCATTGCCATCTAATGGATCCTAAGCCAAACTTTGTAACTATCTTATAATTACAATATCAGTCCCCTTAATTTAATTAATCTCTTTTAGCCACAAAATTAATTCTTAATTAATTCTTGACTAATATCAATTAAACATTATGATTTCTCCTTTAATATATTATTCCTATAATATATTAATAAATCATAATTAAACCTTTCTCTCCTTAATTCATCCTACATATTGCTATGGTGAAGGCAACCCTAAAGGACCATGCTCATAATTGGATCAAGTACATACCAAAATAGTTATGGACTTAGACACTAATCCAACAATAGCAACTTCAACATCTTGCGACGAAACTATGACATGTTGGGCTCTTTTTTAAACTTCTCAGATTATTGGTTTACATCAACAAGTAAAACAAGTCAGCTACAGAAAATAAAATCAGTCACTAGATGCTAGAAGGTCACGATTTTATCCAACAAAATCCAATTTCAGAAGATGTGTTGTGACCCGGTCCAACTCAACATTTTCAAATAATAATAATAATAATAATAATAATAATAATAATAATAATATAATAATAATAATAATAATAATAATAATAATAATAATTTCTTGATAGGCAAATTTTACTAATCAGCTGTTCTGTAACCGTGTGTTGAGATCCTGTCCAACAAAATCTGACTTCAGAAGATGAGTTGTAACCTGGATCACTTGAAGTTTTCAATATATATAGTGTTTTCTATATATATAAAAAAGGGAGGGAGAAGAGTAGTATGCTACTACAACTCCATGAAGCATTTTAGAATACGACCGCGATAGAAAGCCTCAAGGGCAATATCGTATATCCCTTCATTCTTACTCCTTACCGTTTCCAAAAAGGGGGGGGGGAGTAGAGGGGTTAACACAACACTATGTAAAAGTGTTGTTTCTTTTTCGAGTAAAGAGCTGAACTACACAACAAGATGACGTTATATAGGATTGTGCATCTCTAAGAAGAGATTAGCGATAGGTTCACAGCCCAACACCAAACATCCACCATGTTGCCTGATTATTAGCAACCGTGTTGGCCGGCCCCAGGAAGTCTCGCAGCTCAGCTTTCAGCATCCATGCTCCCTAACTCTCATCGGCTAATGTGGTAGAACATCAGATGCCATTACACTTCAGCTACTATTGATATCTCGGGCCGGACAGATAGATTTTCGGCTGCTGCGCCCAATCTGACAAGGTTCAGCACCCTTGCTTTGAGTCGCATGGCTTCTCATCCCGACTCCATCCTAGCAGCAAGCTCTGCATGCATGGTTCAACACCCTTGCCTTGAGTTTCCTGGTTTCTTAGCCCGACTTCATTATAGCGCCAAGCCCCGCTTTCAAGGTCCAATATCCTTGCCTCGAGTCGCCTGGCACCTCAGCCTGACTCCATTATAGCGGCAAGTTCCACTGGCAAAGTTAAGTACCTTTTCCTCGAGTCGTCTGGCTTCTTAGCCCGACTCCATCCTAGTGGCTAGCTCCACAAGCAAGGTTCAGCACCCTTTCCTTGAGTCGTCAGGCTTCTTAACCCGACTCCATTATAGCGGCAAGCTCCACCTGCAAGGTTCAGTACCCTTGCCTCGAGTCGCCTGGCTCCTCAGCCTGACTCCATTATAGCGGCAAGTTCCGCTGGCAAAGTTCAATACCTTTGCCTTGAGTCGCCTGGCTTCTCAGCCCGAATCCATCCTAGTGGCTAGCTCCGCAAGCAAGGTTCAACACCCTTGCCTTGAGTTGCCAGGCTTCTTAGCCCGACTCCATTATAGCGGCAAGCTCCGCCTGCAAGGTTCAGTACCCTTGCCTTAAGTCACTTGGCTTCTCAGTCCAACTCTATTCTAGCGGCAAGCTTTGTGTGCAAAGTCCAGTACCTTTGGTCGCTAACTGTTAAGCCCAAGCTATTCTTCTACGTCGCACAACATAAGTCGCACATCGTTGCGCACTATAAGTCGCGCATCACAAGCTTATTCTACGCCTTTCACCATGATCTCGGTGTTTCCTCTCTCACAGTTGTCATGGTTGTCTTGTGCCCGGACGACTGATGAAGCGTTTTCTACAGTACATCCTGCCATAGTGAGGTTACTCTCTAGCAAGAAGGTTATCCCGACAGCGTCCCCACCACGTATCCCTCAGCATCTCTGTTTCATGGCTCTCAGAAATGGTCTCGCTGCGCAACCCCTACCTGTAGCGTAGCCATGTATCCCTTGGCATCTCTGTTGCCTCGCTCTTGGCAATAGTCTCGATACGCGTCCCCTACCTACAACCCTTGCTACTTATATTTCGGTCAACAATCATACGGATCATCAGTTTGACAACATCCATCTCAGACAAAGAGTTTATGCTACCTTTTATGCCAACAAATTTGTCATGTATTGATATAGCAACCTTGCCCTATTCGTCATAGTCTGATCTGGCTACCTACGCTACCTACATCAGACTGGGGGAATCCAGCTAGGAATTGCTCAAGAAATAAACTCCTTTAGAATGGTTATCAATGCTCCTGTAAAACAAACTGTGAAGATAATTATGGATGACATTCCTCCAAGACGATAGAAACGCCATGACATCCATTTCATACAACAGCCCCGCTACGCAATAATATTATTTGCACCTTTGCTCTGCATAACATTGCCAGCAGCAGTTACGCTGCATCGCATCGCCCGAATCACACTCCTCTCAATAAAGGAGTATCAAGTCAACTCAAGCCACATAAGCAATGTCTGGCTCATCGCACAACCCCATGGATCTTGTGGGCGAGGGTCGGTCGTTCTCTATTATTTAATGTATTGGTGCTTTATCTAGTATGATCCGATTGTCAGCAGCCCAATCGCATCAGACTAAGGGGACTTGACGACGCATAGAATATATATAACTAAGTCCAGTCCGATGTCATTGGCCGTGTACCAATAACATCAGAATGGGGGACTTGAAGATATATGGTCCATTAGCATGGCCTAAATAGTTCAAGCATGCTAGCCTCGCCTGGCGATCTCTTGCCAGCCTTGCTGGGGACTCTGCTGCTGGCCCGACTTGGCGCTGCCTTGCCAACCTGATGACACATGGTTTATATGAATAAGTCTAGTCTGATGTCATTGGCCACATACCAATAACATCCAGAATGGGGGGGGGGGCTTGATGATATATGGTCCATTAGCATGGCCAAGACTGCTCTAGCGCGCCAGCTTGGCTTGGCATGCTCCTGCCAGCCCTACCTGGCGTTCCCTTGCCAGTTCTGCTGGGGACTCTCCTGCCGGCCCAGCCTAGCGCTCCCTTTCCTGTCACCCCCTTGCCTGTCTTTCCTGGTGCGTGCCCGTAAGCCTTGCCTGGGGTGCACTCACCAGCACCGCCCGGCGCCTCCGGGCGGCCTTGCCCAACTCCTTGCTAGCTAGGCCTAAATTGGGTTGGCGAAAGGCCTGACCTAATTCCCCATGACCTAATTGTCCACTATAAATAGAATAGTGCCTCCTCCATGGAGGAGGACTCTTCCCTTTGGGCTCAGCCGCCACACTACAATACGGCCGGGTGGCTCAGCCGCCACCCGCCGCCGTCATCCACCGTACACCACCACCAGCACCAAGATGGTTCTCTCCAGCTATGGAGGACCATCATAGATCTATCAGATGATCTAACTTGATCGTCAGAGTCCGCTCCCGGGGCATAGCCTCTGGGGCGGCTCTAACGACCTTGTTTGTTGTGACCTCGTAGATCTGTCTCCAGCGTAGAAGCACTTTCTCAGAGCAGGTGGTCGGAGCTGAAGTCGCATCATCGCCTATGTTAGGGATACCCGGGATAAGGGTAAGGCCACAGTGCATGATGTACCGATCGTACGGGATTATCCGGACGTGTTCCCGGAGGGTTTGCATGGGATACCTTCGGAGAGGCAAGTAGAGTTCAGGATTGACCTAGTTCCTAGTGCGGCTCCGATAGCCAAGGCACCGTATCGGTTGGCTCCTCCCGAGATGCATGAGTTGTCTACACAGCTGCAAGAGCTGTTAGACAAAGGATTTATCAAGCCGAGTAGTTCACCATGGGGAGCCCGATCCTGTTTGTGAAGAAGAAGGACGGGTCACATCGGATGTGTATAAACTACCGGGAGTTGAATAATGTAACAATAAACACATGTTATCCCCTACCGAGGATTTACAATTTATTTGACCAGCTTCAGAGTGCATCTTGGTTCTCCAAGATTGATCTGCGATCGGGTTTGTAACACAGCAAATTTTCAAACAAAATTTTCATTTTCAAAATCACATAATTCTCATTATCACATTTCAAAAACCACAATTGTCACATTGTTAAAAACACAAATCCATAATTGTTTAAATAAAAATCCAAGATCCTAAAAAACATAACTCCATCTGATGTGTACAATCAACTCGGTGCCATCCCGCGATCTTGAGAAGTACCTGAAACATATATCACATACACGGTAAGCACGAAGCTTAGTAAGTTCCCCAAAATACCACATATACAAATAATAAGCCTCTCATGGCTATAACTCGGCATGGACCCTCCGGTCATGCGTCTCAGTGAGGACCCTCCGGTCTCACGGCTCGGTGTGGACCCTCCGGTCATGTGTGTCAGTGAAGACCCTCCGGTCTCACAACTCGGGTTGGACCCTCCGCTCCTAACTCAGTAAAGCTCAGAATAATACATAATATAAATCATAAAGACATAATGCAGGATATCACATAACTCAATATAAGCATATAAGACCCTTCAGTCACACAATGTTACCACTCATGGTAAGACTCGCCTCGTAAGTACATAAGTAAACCTCGTACCCCTCAAACAGTCTAGTCCTCGCCTACATGTTATAATCATCTCTAATTAACACTTATAACCACAACTCTAAATACATTTAGCTAACCCCTCTTTCTAACTCTTGTAATGGGTTAAAGACCATTTACCCCTCCATGGTCTCCATAATTCATGTCTTGACCAAACCCTAAAGTCAACAGAAGTCAACACTCGAGTCAACAGTCCAAGTTGACCCAACTCGTCGAGTGTATTTATGCGACTCGTCGAGTTCCTTCATTTTCTCAGAAATATCATGAAAGTCCAACTCAACTCGTCGAGTTGTCTCATCAACTCGCCAAGTTACAACGTGTCGAGACTCATCGGGGAAAACCCTAACCGGCTCGTCGAGTTGACTCATCAACTCTTCGAGTCCCTTCAGTCCATTTTCTCATTCAGACGATTTTAGGAAGAAATGATGTATCATACTCTGGATCTAACCTTCTAAGGCTCAATTATCACATAAAGTTGCAAGCTTTACATTCATGCATGGCATCTAGGGCTCAAAATGCCAAAACAATCTCCATAAAGGGTTTCATGCATGGAGACTTGCCCAAAGCTTGATAAAGCTTGGATCTTTGGGATCATGGGGCCTCCTTTTGTCCAGATCTAGAGTCTCAACTCCATGACAAGCTCCAGCAAATCAATAACCACAAGATTAAGGGGAAACAGGCCCTAAAACTCCCTAGAAGGAGATCTATCAAATGCAATGCTCAAGGTGGTACCTTTTACCTCCAAACTGAAGCTAGCATAGTAGAACACTTGATCCAAAAGCCTCTTCTCGTCCCAAGGCTTGACGCTCTTCACTCCTCTTCCAAATGTGCACTAAAATGCCTAAAGTTAGCTTCTCTCTCTCTCTCTCTCTCTCTCTCTCTCTCTCTCTCTCTCTCTCTCGCGCGCGCGCGTGCGCGCACACACACACACAAATGAATGCACATGATTAGGGTTTCTCACAGGGTAGTAGGGTGAAAAGGGAGGCGGAAATGAGGGCTTAAGTTCCTTTAAATAGGACACAAACCCATAAAATTAGGGTTTTCTCACTTAGCTCCTACTCGTCGAGTCAGGGTCCTCCGACTCGTCGAGTAGACTCTAAAAATCCCGCGTCCATAACACTGTTTACTTGGCGAGTTGGTGCTTCCAAATCGTCGAGTTGCCTTGTCAAAATGAATAAAATATATTAAATATCATACTTGGGAGTCGGGATGTTACAATTCTCCCCCACTAGATTCAAACTTCACCCTCGAAGTCATCTCCTGAAACAACTTGGGGTACTGCACTCGCATCTCGGACTTTGACTCCCAAGTCCACTCGGATCCCTTCCGATGTTGCCACTAAACCTGAACAAAGGGGACCTATTTATTCCTCATGACCTTCACTTTCCTATCCAAGATTTCTATCGGCCTCTCAATATAGTTCAAGCAATCATCAATGTGAATGTCCTCCAAAGGGACTACTGCCATCTCATCGGCCACACACTTCCTTAACTGGGACACATGGAAAGTGTTATGAATCTGGTTCAACTCTGCAGGCAACTCTAACTGATAAGTTACCTTTCCCTCTCGAGCGATCACTCTGAAAGGACCAATATATGTAGCAATCAACTTTCCCCACTTCCTGAATCAGATCACCCCTTTCCATGGGGATACCTTTAGGAGGACAAAATCTCCGACCTGGAACTCTAACTCAGATCATCGTCGGTCTGTGTAACTCTTCTGACAACTCTGGGTTGTCAGTAACCTCTGTCTGACTTGCTGAATTTGCTCAGTCATCTTAAGCACTATCTCAGTGCTCCCCATCACTCTCTGCCCTACCTCTCCCCAACAAATGGGAGTCCGGAATCTCCTCCCGTATAAAAGCTCGAAGGGAGGCATACCGATATTGAAATGATGGTTGTTGCTGTATGAAAAATCAGCCAAGGGAAAATCAGTGTACCAACTTCCACCGAAGTCCATAACACATGCACGCAGCATGTCCTCGAGCGTCTGAATCGTCCGTTCACTTTGCCCGTCTATCTGTGGGTGGTAGGTTGTACTGAAATGCAACCGAGTACCCAACTCCTCATGATATTTCTTCTAGAACCTGGAAGTAAATTCCACGTCCTGATCCAACACTATCGATATTGGCACCCAGTTTCGTGCCACCACCTCTCGAACATATATCTCGGCCAATTTCTCAGTATAAGAGCTCTCACTTCTAGCCAGGAAGTGAGCACTCTTCGTCAACCGGTCAACAATCACCCATATCGCATCAACCCCATGTGCAGTCCTCGATAACTTGGTGATAAAATCCATGGTGATCTTCTCCCACTTCCACAGGGGAACCTCCAAAGGCTGCAACTAGCCATGGGGATCTTGGTGCTCTGCCTTGACTGGACGACAGGTCAAGCATCTCTCGACAACCCATGCCACATCTCTCTTCATACAGGGCCACCAATAACCCATCTTTAGATCCAGATACATCTTAGTGGCCCCCGAATGGATCAAGAACCTCGATGTATGGGCCTCTTCCATTAGGATACGTTGAGCTCCACCCATATATGGAACCCATATCTGCCCACGGAAAGTCATAAGCCCTCAACTATCCATCTCAAACTCAAAAAACATGTCCGATCACCTGCTCCCTCTTGCGGTTCTCTGGTCTCATGGCCTTCACTTGGGACTCTCGAATGGTATCTAAGACTGGAGTCATCACCGTCATCCTCATACACATGTCTCAGATCAGAGCACTCGCTGCTCTACGGCTCAAGGCATTAGCTACCACATTAGCCTTGCCCGGGTGATGCAATATCTTGCAGTCATAGTCTTTCACTACATCCAACCACCTCCTCTGTCTCATATTTATGTTGGGCTGATCCATGAGGTACTTCAGGCTCTTATGGTCTGTGTATATGGTATACCAGAAACCATAAGGATAGTGACGCCAAATCTTGAGGGAGAAAACCACCGCCCCCAACTCCAAATCATGGGTGGGATACCTTGTCTCGTGAGGCTTCAACTGCCTCAACGCATATACTATCACGTGTCCCCTCTGCAACAATACAGAACCCATCCCTGATATAGATGCATCACAGTAGACTACGAAGTCCTCCACTCCCTCCGGAAGGGCTAACACTGGAGGTTCGCATAATTTCTAGCGAAGAGTCTCGAATGATGCCTGCTGCTTAGGCCCCCAAACAAAAGTAACACCCTTCCTGGTCAATCTGGTGAGAGGAACAACAATCTTGGAGAAATATCTAATAAACCTCGGATAGTAACCGACCAAACCCAGAGAACTCCTGATCTCGAATAGGGATCTCGACACCTCCTATCTCATAACTGCCTCAATCTTGGCCTGGTCGACCAATATCTCATTCTAGTTAACGAGGTGTCCCAGGAATTGGACCTCTCGTAACTAGAAATCACACTTGGAGAATTTGGCATAAAGCCTCTCCGTCCTCAACACCCCAAAAATCTCCCGAAGATTCTCCTCGTGTTTCTCTCTGGACCTCGAGTGTACCAAAATGTCGTCGATGAACACGATCACTGACCTGTCCAACATCGGCCTGCACACTCGGTTCATGAGATCCGTGAACACTGCCAGTGCGTTGGTGAGTCCCAAAGGCATCACCACAAACTTGTAGTGCCCATAACGATTTCTAAAGGCCGTCTTCTGGATATCCTCTTCGCAAACTCTCATATCATGATATCCATATCTCAAATCAATCTTGGAGAACCAAGACACCCCCTGCAACTGATCGAATAAATCTTCGATCCTTGATAGTGGATAATGGATCTTGACCGTCATCTTGGTCAACTCTCGGTAGTCGATGCACATCCAGTGTGAACCATCCTTTTTCTTGACAAAAAGGATCGGTGCTCCCCACGGTGAGCTACTCGGTCTAATCAATCCCTTCCTAGGCAGCTCCTGGAGCTGCGAGGATAACTCCTACATATCAGGCGACGCAAGGCGATAACATACCTTGGCAATAGGCGCCGCACTCGGAATCAAATCGATCTGGAACTCCACCTGCCTCTCGGGAGGCACACCCGGAAATTCCTCGGGGAAGATGTCCGGGAACTCACACACTATTGGAACCTCGGAGATAGAACTCGGCCTCTCAGTGGCGACTCGCACGTCCATCATGTACGCTAAAAACACCATACATCCCTACTGTAGACTCTGTCTCGCCCTAGAAGCAGAGCAGAAAGCTGATCCAGATCTGGTACCCTCGCCGTACACAGTAAGTACTCCCCCACTAGGGTCTCGTATGGTCACCATCTGACACTCACAGTCGATTATAGCTCCAAACCGACTCAACCAATCCATGCCCGCTATGACACAAACATCACCCATCGCTATCAACACCAGATCTATCGGGAACTCAACACCAAAAATCTCTAATACACATCCCTGTAATACATCAGTGGCAAACACCGCATGCTCGTCGGCTATAGAAACCCTCAGAGCTCGACTCAACGCCTCACGTCTGATACTAATGTGACAACTAAAAGATATAGACACAAAGGATCGAATCGCACCCGAGTCAAAAAACACCAAAGCAGGCACATAACTCACAAGAAAGGTACCTATATCAAGCACAATATAAGCATAAACAAATCTCAAAATAACAGGAATAAGGAAATATGTACCAGCCACGACATCAGGTGCTGCGCGGACCTCCTCTGTTGTCAGCTGAAAAGCTCTCCCACGAGCTCTCGGGGTCTCGGCCTTCGTTGGCCGACTATCAGGAGCACGTAAAGTAGCAGGAGCAAAACCCTAGGTAGATCCCTGAGTGAGATGGGGACACTCGGCCTTCCGATGGCCCGTCTGGTTGCAGTGAAAGCAAACCGAAAATCCCTTAGGGCAGTCCCTCGCCATATGCCCCTCCTTGCCACATTTGTAGCAAATTCCTGCTTGGTAAGACCCCTCGTGGATCTTGCCGCACTTGCTACAAGTGCGGCCCTTCTTTCCTCCAACTCTTTTATCAGCGGGTTTAGCCCGCTTTGTCACCGGCTACGACTGTACCGGTCTCCTATTGTAACGACGTAAATTTTCAACCAAAATTTTCATTTTCAAACACAATAAAACTCAGTTTTATAATCTCAAAATAATAAGTATCTCAATGTCAACAATTCCACACATATAAAAATCAAATCCCAGAATAATATAATAATCTCTCACCAGTGTGTACAATCATGTCGGTGCCTTCCCACGATCCTCGGAACTACCTGAAACACATATCACATAACACGGTAAGCATAAAGCTTAGTGAGTTTCAGCAAATACCACATAAGACATATTATCCACTCGAGGCTATAACCCTATAAGACCCTCCGATCTATGTATCTCAGTGGGACCCTCCAGTCCCACGGTTCGTTAGACCCTCCAGTCTGGTTGGGACCCTCCAGTCCCATGGTTCGTTGGACCCTCTGGTCCGGTCTTAGCCTCCCAAAATATAATAATATATATCACATAAACAAGCACAACTCTAGTAAGCACATAAGACCCTCTGGTCACACATAAATACCATTCAAGGTAAAGTATTGTAAGAAGACTCACCTCGTAAGCTAGCTAGTAAAATCTCGTGCTTGAAATCCCTGATCTAGCCTCCGCCTAACACATGGATAATATTTCTAATCAATACTCCCTTCACACACAATTACACTATTCATTGATCTCTCTTACACTCTTAGTCCCTTAAATGGATAAAAGACCATTTTACCCCTCCCTGACTTTTACTACTCAATTAACCATACCTTGCAGTCAACAGAAGTCAAACTCTAGTCAACAATCCAAAATTGACCAGACTCGCCGAGTGCACTCATGTGACTCGTCGAGTCCCATCAATTCTCAGTGAACTCAGGAAGACCCAACTCATCGATTTAACCCCTACCTCATCGAGCTATCGCGTGATTCAACTCATCGGGACAAACCCTAAGCTACTCGCCGGGTCGGCTCATCAACTTGGCGAGTCTATTAAGACCCAGCTTGCATTCAGACGATTTTTAGGCGGAATACTTCGTCAAACTCCAGATCCACACACTCAGGGCTCAAATATCACGTAAAGTCATAGACTTTACGTCCTGCCTTAACAAAGGTTTTTCTCACAAATCCTCAAAGTCCAGATCAAGAGTTCAAGCTTCCTCGTGAACCCCAAATCCTCAAAGTCCCAAAATATACATAAAAGGATCCCTAATCTTCAAAATATGAGATCTATTCAAAAAAAAAAGGAAAAGGTTCGAACTTGATACCTCTATCAGAAGCTCTAGGATGAATATTAACAGATCCAACACCCTTCCCTTGCTCCTTACTTGAAAACCTTCTCCTTCCTTTCAAAGATACACAAATTTCTCCAAGTTAGCCCTCTCTCTCTCTCTCTCTCTCTCTCTCTCTCTCTACACGCTCAAGGCTCTTTAGGGTTTCTCTCTGGAAGGTGTGGCCGCAATAGGAGGCCATAAGTTCCTTTAAATAGGTCCCAAACTCGAGGATTTAGGGTTTCTCATTCCATCGCCTACTCGGCGAGTCTACTCTGAACTCGTCGAGTAGATCATTAAACTCATGTGTCCTACCAGCTTCTACTCGGCGAGTCATAGTGCCAACTCATCGAGTAGTTTAATATTCCTAAACAAAATAGTAATAATATACCTGGGAATCTGGATGTTACAATTCTCCCCCACTAGAATCAGACTTCGCCCTCAAAGTCTTGCTCCACAAAAAAGTCTGGATACAGCTCTCGCATTTCTGACTCCGGTTCCCAAGACAACTCGGATCCCCTTCGATGCTGCCATTGGACCTGAACTAGGGGCACTTCCTTGTTCCTTAGAACTTTCACCTTTCGATCCAAAATCGCGATCGGCCTTTCAATATAATTCAGGCTCGCATCCACCTGAATGTCCTCTAGCAGTACCACTGCTGTCTCGTCGGCCACACACTTCCTCGGCTGGGACACGCGAAAGGTGTTATGAATTTGACTCAATTCCGCGGGTAGCTCCAACTGGTATGCTACCTTACCCACTCTAGTGGTCACTCTGAACGGACTGATATATCGGGGGCCCAACTTTCCCCCCTTCCTGAATCGGATCACCCCCTTCCATGGGGATACCTTTAGGAGCACAAAATCTTCGACCTGAAACTTTGGCTCGGATCGTCGTCTGTCTGCATAACTCTTTTGGCGGCTCTGGGCCGTAATCAATCTCTGCCTGACTAGCTGAATCTACTCAGTCGTCTTCAACACTATCTCCTTGCTGCCCATCACCCTCTGACCCACTTCTCCTCAGATAATGGGAGTCTGACACCTCCTCCCATAAAAAAGCTCAAAGGGAGGCATACCAATACTCGAATGGTGGCTATTATTGTAAGAGAATTCAGGTAATGGTATGTAGGTGTCCCAACTTCATCCAAAGTCCATGACACATGCACACAACATGTCCTCGAGTGTCTGGATCGTCTGTTCGCTCTGCCCGTCTGTCTGTGGGTGATACGCGGTACTGAAATGAAAGCGCGTGCCCAACTCCTCATGAAATTTCTTCCAAAACCTGGAAGTGAAACACACGTCACGATCCGAAACGATAGAGATCGGCACCCCATGTCGTGCTACCACCTCTCTCACATATATCTCCGCCAATCTCTCCGCAGAAGAGCCCTCACTAATAGCAAGGAAGTGAGCACCTTCGTCAGTCGGTCCACAATCACCCAAATCGTATCGACTCCACGTACAGTCCTCGTTAATTTGGTGATAAAGTCCATTGAAATCTGTTCCCACTTCCACTATGGAATCTCCAGGGGCTGTAATGGACCATGCGGATGCTGGTGCTCTACCTTGACCTGACGGCAAGTCAAGCACCTCTCAACTATCCAAGCAACATTCCTCTTCATACAAGGCCACCGATAATCTCTCTTCAGGTCCAAATACATCTTAGTGGCCCCGAGATGGATCGAGAATCTCGATCTATGCACCTCCTCCATCAGTATACGCCGACCCCGCCCCTATAAGGCACCCAAATCCGCCCTCGGAAGGTCATAAGTCGGCTATCCATCACAAACTCAGATACCTGTCCAATCACCTGCTCCCTCTTGCGGTTCTCCGGTCTCACGGCCTCCGCCTGGGCCTTTCGTATAGTATCCAAAACTAGAGTCATCACTATCTTCCTCATACACACATCTCGGATCGGGGCACTCTCTGATCTGCGGCTCAGGGCATCGGCTACCACATTAGCCTTACCCGGGTTATATAATATCTCACAATCATATTCTTTCACTACATCCAGCTACCTCCTCTGACGCATATTCAGGTTGGGCTGATCCATAAGATACTTCAGGCTCTTGTGGTCTGCATATATGATACACCGAACCTCGTACAAATAGTGGCGCCAGATCTTGAGGGTGAACACCACCGCCCCCAACTCTAGATCGTGGGTAGGATACCTCGTCTCACGAGGCTTCAACTGCCTCGAAGCGTATTCTATCACGTGCCTTCTCTATATAAGCACCGCAACCAACCTAGATATAGACGCATCGTAGTAAACCACAAAGTCCTCCATCCCCTCAGGTAGGGCTAACACCGGGGCTTCGCACAATCTCTGGCGAAGAGTCTCGAATGAGGTCTGCTGCTCGGGACCCCAAGTAAAAGTAACGCCCTTCCGGGTCAATCTGGTGAGAGGAACAACAATCTTGGAGAAATATCTGATAAATCTCCGATAGTAGTCGGCCAAACCCAGAAAACTCCTGATCTCGCTAGGGGATCTCGGTACCTCCCACCTCATAACTACCTCAATCTTGTCCGGGTCGACCAATATCCCATTCTGGTTAACGAGGTGTCCCAAGAACTGGACCTCTCATAACCAGAAATCACACTTGGAGAATTTGGCGTAAAGCCTCTCCGATCTCAATACTCCAAGGATCTCTCTCAAATGCTCCTCTTGGTGTTCTCTGAATCTCGAATACACCAAGATATCATCGATGAACACGATTACCGATCGGTCCAACATAGGCCTGCATACCCGGTTCATGAGATCCATGAACGCTGTTGGTGCATTGGTGAACCCAAAAGGCATCACCATGAACTCGTAATGCCCATAACGATTCCTAAATGTTGTCCTCTGAATATATTCCTCCCGAACTCTCATCTGATGATATCCGGATCTCAAATCGATCTTGGAAAACCAAGATGCCCCCTGGAACTGATCGCACAGATCGTCGATCCTCGGAAGTGGGTAACGGTTCTTGACCGTCAACTTATTCAACTCCCGATAATCAATGCACATCCGATGTGAACCATCCTTTTTCTTGACAAAAAGGATCAGCGCTCCCCAAGGCGAGCTACTCGGTCAGATAAATCCCTTCCCCAACAGCTCCTGAAGTTGCGAGGATAACTCCTGCATCTCTGGCGGCGCAAGGCGATAAGGGGCCTTGGCAATAGGTGCCTCTCCCGGAACTAAATCAATCCGGAACTCCACCTGCCTCTCGGGAGGCACTCCTGGTAATTCCTCGAGGAAAGCATCTGGAAACTCCCTCACTATCGGAACCTCAGCGATAGAACTCGATCTCTTGGCAGCAATTCACGTATCCATCACATATGACACAAAACCCCTACAACCCTGTTGCAGACTCTGTCTTGCTTTGGTGGCCGAGCAAAATGCTGACCCAGACCGGGTACCCTCACCATACATTGTAAGCACTCCACACTAGGGTCTCGTATGGTCACCAGCTGACGCTCACAGTCGATCATAGCTCCGAATCAACTTAACCAATCCATGCACACAATGACACAGACACCCCCCCATCGCGATCGGTACCAGGTCTATCGGAAATTTGATTCCAAAAATTTCTATCGTGCATCCTTAGAAAACATCAGTTGCAAGCACCGCATGCTCATCGGCTATGGAAACTCTCAGAGGTCGACTCAACACCTTTCGTCGGATACTGATGTGACGACTAAATGCTAATGATACAAAAGATCGACTAGCACCCGAGTTAAATAACACCAAGGCAGGTACAGAAGTCACAAGAAAAGAATTTATGCATAACACCATATAAGCATGCAATAAATCAAAATAAATAAGTAAAAGGATTCATACCGGCACGACATCAGGTGCTGCTCGCACCTCCTCCACTGTCAGCTGAAAGGCTCTCCCGCGAGCCTTCGTTTCCTCGGCCTTCGCTGGCCGACTCTCTGTAGCTCGAAGAGCAGCAGGTACAGATCCCTGCGCTGATCCCTGAAGCAGCTGGGGACACTCAGCCTTCCGATGGCCGGTCTGGTTGCAGTGAAAGCAGACTGCAAATCCCTTGGGGCAATACCTCGCGATATGCCCCTCCTTGCCACACTTGTAGCAAACACCCGATCGACACACCCCCTAGTGGCTCTTGCCGCACTTCCCACAAGTGCGGCCCTTCTGGCCTCCAGATCTCGAATCAGCGGGCTTTGCCTGCTTGGCTGCCGGCTGAAACTGTGTCGGTCGTCGATCCCTCCCCTGAGTCTCCAGCTCAATCTCCCTCTTTCGGGCATTTGCTTGGAGCTCAGCAAATGACCGATAAGTCGAGTTCTCCACGAACTCACGAATGTCCCTCCTCAATATGCTCAAATATCATCTCATACATGCCTGCTTGGTACACACGTGATCAGGGCAGAACAACTCCCTCTCATGGAACATCCTCGTAATCACAGTCACTGACTCTGTCCTCTGTTTGAGGGACAAAAACTCCTGGTTTAACCGTTCCCTCTCTACCGGGGGAACATACTCCTCTCGAAACATTGTGGTAAATATCTCCCATGTCACTGCAGTGTGCTCTGCAGGAGTGAAACTGGTTGTCACAAACTTCCACCAGTCCTTCGCCCCCAAGCGAAGCTGGTTCAACGCGAACCGTACCCTCAAATGTTTCGGACAGGAACAAGTGTAGAAACATCCCTCGATATCAGAAATCCATCTCATCACAACAATTGGATCCTAAGTCCCATCAAACTCTGGTGGCTTCGTGTTGCTGAACTCCCGGTACAGCAACGAGTCACCTCCTTGTGGCCTGGCAGCAGTGACGGCTGCAGCAGCATCCGCCTCGGTAAGAGCAGCATATCTCTCATCAAATGTCTCAATCAGGGTGGTCTTAATAGACTCAAACATATCTGATATCTCTGCTCAAATGGTCGTGGGAACCTCCTCGTGGATCATCCTACGAATCTCCTCGTCACTAGTACCACTGCCTCCAGCATTGTGGCGCATAACCACCATGATGTCTCTGAAACACAACACAAATAATTAGTGACTCGACCGAGATTATTCACACTCAATCACTCATTCCTACTCGCCCCTTAGCATCCTAAGGATTCTTACATGGGCTGCTTACTAATCCAGTATTTCCAGTAGTACAGGCCCAATACTACCTTCCACACCGCATCCGTATTCATCCCAAGTCCTCCTCCTAGAATCCCAGATCACAACTACTCTATGCCTCTTATAAGCTCCTCACTGCTACCTACTCACACTCAGAGCAACTCACAGCAGCAGTAACTCCTAGGCTAAGGCATCACACATCATGCCACTCTAGTCCTAAAACGTGATATACCTAGCATACTCTCTAGCATGCACGATATATATATATATATATATATATATATATATATCATAACACATATAGTAAGGGTATTTTGGGAAATCACCGTTCAGGCGTTGGCTGATTGTACACACTGCCCTTTTCTGCTTTCTCTTGAAATCTCTTACTCGTTTTATAAAATCGCTTCTTTTTGAAAACTTTTCTCAAATCCTCAGTTTGAGTTCAGATATGCCCGAAGGTGCATCCGAATCCCTCAAACCAAGGCTTTGATACCAACTTGTAACGACGTAAATTTTCAACCAAATTTTTCATTTTCAAACACAATAAAACTCAGTTTTATAATCTCAAAATCATAAGTATCTTAATGTCAACAATTCCACACATATAAAAATCAAATCCCAGAATCATATAACAATCTCTCTCCAGTGTGTACAATCATGTCGGTGCCTTCCCGTGATCCTCAGAACTACCTGAAACACATATCACATAACACGTTAAGCATAAAGCTTAGTGAGTTTCCCCAAATACCACATACGACATATTAGCCACTCGAGGCTATAACCCTGTAAGACCCTCCGGTCTATATGTGTCAGTGGGACCCTCTAGTCCCACGGTTCGTTGGACCCTCCAGTCCAGTCTGGTTGGGATCCTCCAGTCCCATGGCTCGTTGGACCCTCAGGTCCGGTCTCAGCCTTACATAATATAATAATATATGGCACATAAACAAGCACAAATCTAGTATGCACATAAGACCCTATGGTCACACATAAATACCACTCAAGGTAAAGTATAGTGAGAAGACTCACCTCGTAAGCTAGCTAGTAAAATCTCGTGCTCGAAATCCCTGATCTAGCCTCCGCCTAACACATGGATAATATTTCTAATCAATACTCCCTTCACACGCAATTACACTATTCATTGATCTCTCTTACACTCTTAGTCCCTTAAATGGGTACCCTGACATTTACTACTTAATTGACCATACCTTGCAGTCAACGAAAGTCAAACTCTAGTCAACAGTCCAAAATTGACCAGACTCGTCGAGTCCCATCGATTCTCAATGAACACAGGAAGACCCAGCTCATCGAGTTAACCCCTTACTCGTCGAGCTATCACATGATTCAACTCATCAGGACAAACCCTAAGTACTCGCCGAGTCGGCTCATTAACTCGATAAGTCTATTAAGACTCGGCTTGCAATCAGACGATTTTAAGGCGGAATACTTCCTCAAACTCCAGATCCACACACTCAAGGCTCAAATATCACATAAAGTCATAGACTTTACGTCCATGCATGGCATTTTGGGCAAGAAAAGCCAAGAGCATGCCTTAAAAAAGGTTTTTCTCACAAAGGCTTCACCAAATCGGGATAAAGCTTGAACCTTTAGATGCTAAAGACCTCCTAAGGTCCAAATTTGTAGTTCAAACTTCCTCATGAACCCCAAATCCTCAAAGTCCCAAAATATACATAAAAGGAGCCCTAATCTTCAAAATATGAGATCTATTCAAAAAAAGGGAAAAGGTTCGAACTTGATACCTCTATCAAAAACTCTAGGATGAATATTAACATATCCAACACCCTTCCCTTGCTCCTTGCTTGAAAACCTTCTCCTTCCTTGCAAAGATACACAAATTTCTCCAAGTTAGCCCTCTCTCTCTCTCTTTCTCTGTCTCTACACACTCAAGGCTCTTTAGGGTTGCTCTCTAGAAGGTATGGCCGCAATAGGAGGCCATAAGTGCCTTTAAATAGGTCTCAAACTCAGGGATTTAGGGTTTCTCATTCCAGCGCCTACTCGGCGAGTCTACTCTGGACTCGTCGAGTAGATCATTAAACTCACGTGTCCTACCCGCTTCTACTCGGCGAGTCATAGCGCCAACTCGTCGAGTAGGCTAATATTCCTTAAACAAAATAGTAATAATATACCTGGGAATTTGGATGTTACACCTATCTCTCCTATGCCGCTCTCCTTCCTTCCTGGTCTGAATCTCCAGCTCAATCTCTCTCCTCCTGGCATTGGTCTACAACTCAGCCAATTTCCTCTAAGACGAGTTCGCCACGAACTCCCAAATATCTCTCCTCAAGATGCTCAAATACCAACTCACACGTGCATGCTCAGTGGACACGTGCTCAGGGTAGAACAACGCCCTCTCGTGAAACATCCTCGTAATCTCTGTCACTGACTCTGTCTTCTGCGTGAGAGACAGAAACTATCCCAAACGTTCCCTCTCCACCTCGGGAACATACTCATCTCATAATAACTTGGTGAACCTCTCCCAAGTTACTACAGCATGATCTGCAGGGGTAAAATCAGTCATCACAAACTTCTACCAGTCCTTCGCTCCCAAGCGAAGCTGGTTCAACGCGAACAGGACTCGCAGATGCTCTAGACATGGACACGTATAGAAACACCCCTCAATTTCGGAGATCCATGGCAGTGATCAGAACTTGTGTCTCATCAAACTCTGGTGGCTTCGTGTTGTTGAACTCACAGAACAACAACGAGTCACCTCCCTGTAGCCTGGCTGCAGCAGCAGCAACCTCTGTAACAACAACGTATCGCTCATCGAATGTCTCAATCAACGTGGTCTTAATAGACCCGAACATCTCTGGTATGGCCTCTCTAATAGTTGCGGCCACCTCCTCATGAATGATCTTGCGGATCTCCTCATCATTGGTCCCACTGCTCCTGGGGTTGTGGCATGTACATGCCATAATGTCTCTAAAACACAACAAGAAAATTATCAGAGACTAGCTCGAGCATACACACACTCGATTAACCGTCCTTACATGCTCCTTAGCATCCTAAGGATTCTTACTTGGGTCGCATATAGATTCGGTGCTTTTAGTAGTTCGGGCCCAATACTACCTTCCACACCAACCTATAGTCGCCTCAGGTCCTCCTCCTAGGATCCTAATTCACAACTACTCTATCTCTCATGAATATCAGACTAGTCTCTCAGTAGACTTCTCATATGCTCATCTAGGTATCTCTCCTAGATTATTCCTCAGCTCAAAACTTTTTCTAAGAGACTCTTGCTAGGTACTCCTACTCAGTGTATACTCAGGGCAAATAACATATAACATCAATCAATAGCATCTCCTAGGCTAAGGCATCACAAATCAGGCAACTCTAGCCCTAAATTATTAATTACCTAGTCTATCCTCTAGGATGCATCCCTAATATCTCATAAGTATCTCATAATATAAACAAATAAGGGTATTTTGGGAAACCACCATTTGGGCCCTGGCTGATTGTACACACCGCTCCATCTCGTTTTTCTCTTAAAAACCCTTACTCGTTTTAGAAAATCATTTCTTTTTGAAATTTTTTCACAAATCCTCAGTTTGAGTCAGACATACCCGAGGCTACATCTGAATCCCTCAAACCAAGGCTCTGATACCAACTTGTAACATTGTAAATTTTCAAACAAAATTCTCATTTTCAAAATCACATAATTCTCATTATTATATTTCAAAAATCATAATTGTCATATTTGTTGGATATAGTGTCTAAGTCCATAACTATATTTGGTATGTACTTGACCTGACCCGACATGGTTCATTTGGGTTGCATGGGATTGCAATAATTGGATAGACCAAAATGAGAGAAAGGACACTTAAGGTGTATTAATATATTATAAGTACTAATATATTAATAATATTATTTAATTGGTATTGATCAAAGAATTAATCTTGAATTAATTAAGTGATCAAAAAGAGACTAATTAAATATATGGGGTTGATTATGTAAATAATCTATTCTTGTATAGTGGGCTAATGATCCATGGTTTGTATGGATTGGGTTAAAACCCATAAGGTGCTCCATGGATAGTCTATGGGGGTTACAAACCCATGGATCATGGAATTTGGAAAACCATGACAATTAGGGTTTACATGGTGTAACCCTAATTGTGTAACAACTATATAAAGGCTCCTTGTCAAGCAAAATTGGTACTACTACAAGCAAGTTAGAGGGATAGACAATTTTGACTTTAGTGTAATTCTCTCAAGGTTATTCCAAGAATTATGGTGTTGTGTGAAGCATTTGTGGCATCACATTTGGGGTGCTAGGCTCACAAAGTCATCAAGGAATCCAAGCTTCTAAGAGGTATGTTATTCTACTTGTTTTTGTATTACAAGTTATTATGAACCTTGGAAAAAACATTTTATATCTATCTTAGTCAAACATAGATCCAAGGTTTCTAGGGTTGGATGTACACCATAGGAGTGTTATAATCCTCAAAACCCAACAGTGGTATCAGAGCTAGGCTTGTTTGTGTGATACTTGATGCAAAATAGCTTTAAAAATCGAAATTCTTGCTGTCTGCACAGGTGACTCGCCGAGTCGTAGAGGAACTCAACGAGTCCAAACATATCTTCAACCAACTCGGCGAGTCAGTTCTTGCACTCGACGAGTTGGCCATGCAGAGTGCAGATTTTCGACTTTTGTTGCTGGAAATGGACTAGAAACATTACCTTAAACTGTTTTGGTGATAAAACTTGTTTTAGATGTTGTAATGCTTATGCTAATCCATTTACAATGGCTAACATCAAAATTCCATGTTTTATATGTGTTAATATGATTCTTGAAATTTTGACATGAATGTTCATGTTCTTATGAGTTTTAGAAGATCATAGGAATTATTTGTAACTTGCTTGTAAGTATGATTCTTGATCTTAATGGATAATCATGGAGTTCATAACTTGTCCTCGAGTTATGGATTAGTAAAAGCCACTTCTTTAAAAGTGTCATTAAAGAATAAGAGGTTACATAAAATGAAGAATCTTCATTTTAAGGAACCATTAAGCTCATAAGTTATGAAATCAAAGGTCTTGAATAGTTTCAATACTTGCCCTCAAGTTTTGGAATTTTTAAAGTCTTACATCCTAATACTTTATTTTCCAAATTGAACCTTAGAATTTTAAAAGTTTAAAATTCAACCCTTATACTATTATTATATTAAAAGTTTAAATATATAGATATGTATAAGAATAAGTCAGTCTTACCGTTAGTAGGCCTCATTCACAAAGCCGGTCTATAAGGGGGGTATAAGGTTTTTGGCTATAAAATGGCAGCTTAATGGGTGTCCACTCTCACCCACCGCTTCCTTGACTGGTGGAGGGTCGTTAGCCGAACGGGTAGGACAAGGACTTTAATCTTCATTAAAAGTATAATGAAATTATAAAGTAACTACACTTTAATAATTCCTAATTTTCATTAAAAGTATAATGAAATTATAAAGTAACCAATTCGGGAGGCACATGTCGAGGGTATGAAGGAAGAGCGTCGGAAGTGTGAGCGGATCATAAGCCATGTGGCCTCATTCGATTATGACATCCGCGGGTTGTTGACCCTGCATCGGAGGGTCTGGGTTCCTTACTGGGTGGTGTGCGCCAGGTTCTGATGGAGGAGGCCCACAAGTCTAGGTTTTCCATTCATCCCGGGGCGACGAAGATATATCAAGATCTTCGCCCTGATTATTGGTGTTGTTGCATGAAACGACACATAGCTTGGTTTGTGGAGCGGTGCTTGACTTGCAGGAAAGTTAAGGCCGAGCACCAGCGACCTCACGTCAAGATGCAGCCGTTGGAGATTCCCGTGTGGAAATGGGAAGACATCACCATGGATTTCATTACAAAGCTTCCCAGGACCGCACGTGGAGTATATTCGATTTGGGTCATCGTGGATCAGTTAACCAAGAGTGCATATTTCATCCCGATCCATGAGAGTATATCGTCAGAGAAGCTAGCCAAGATCTACGTACGTGAGGTGGTGGCAAGTCATGGAGTGCCGGTTTTGGTTGTGTCAGACCGAGATGTTCGCTTTACTTCTAGGTTTTGAAAGTGGTTTCATGATGAGATGGGTAATCGTCTTCACTTAAGTACAACTTTTCACCCTCAGACGGATGGGCAGAGTGAAAGGACGATTCAGATTCTGGAGGATATGCTACGTGCATGTGTATTGGATTTCGGTGGGAGTTGGGATACGTATCTTCCATTAGCGGAATTTTCGTATAACAACAGTTAGCACGCCAACATAGATCGACCTCCCTTCGAGATGCTCTACGGGAGGACATGTAGGACCCCAATTTGTTGGGGCGAGGTCTGTCAGAGAGTCATGGGGAGTACCGAGGTGGTGCTCAATACCACTGAGATGATCTAGCAGGTCCGGAGCAGGTGCCAGACTGCTTAGAGTCGGCAGAAAAGCTATGCCGATAAGTGTCGGTCAAACCTGGAGTTCCAGGTGGGGGTTATGGTTTTCCAAAAGGTGTCACCTTGGAAAGGTGTCATCCAATTCAGGAAACGGGGCAAGTTGGGCCTTAGGTACATTGGTTCGTTCAGGGTTTTGGCTTTGGTGGACCGGGTTGCATACCGACTGGATCTTCCAGCTGAGCTCAGTCAGATCCACAATACTTTTCATGTCTCTCAGCTGCGGAAGTGTTTAGTGGATGATGCCGCAGTTGTGCCTTTGGAGGATATTCAGGTGGACGACCGTCTGAATTACATTGAGAGACCCGTTGCGATTCTAGATCGGAAGACAAAAACCTTGAGGAACAAGGTTATACAGTTAGTGAAGGTGCAGTGACAACACCGTAAGAGCTCTGAAAGAATTATACCAACGGAATAGTGACGGAAACATTTGTCACGAAAAGTAAAGTGAATACGTCGGTAATTCGTCACTAAAAATGCCCGTTGGGGATCCGTCACTAGAAGTGTCCATCGGTAATCCATCAGTAAATTTGTCCATTGGTACTTCGTTACTATTCCGTCGATAATATTGTCGTCGCTATTTCGTCGATAATCCATCACAAATTCCGTCGATAATATTTACCCAAGAGCCTTTTTAGGACAGACCGAATTCCTTCGGAAATCGGGATTAGTGACAGATTTCCGATGGATATGGCTGTCAGAAATTGCTCAATTTTCTAGTAGTGTTATAACCTAATCTCTCTATGCTAATAAAAAATTGTTATTTTATCAGGTGTCACTCTATTATGTCTTTTAATTAATGTCATACTACTTGTCAATCTGTTAATTCTTCATTTCAAATTTTAAATTTCAAAATTTTCAATTTAATTAAATTAAATTAATAATATTAGAATAAAAAATAAAATAAAATTAATACAGATTATAAAGTGATATAATTTCACGTATTTATTTAAATTAACGATTATAATTTTATGTAAATAAAAAATATCTTTTAATAATTGAGTTTTTATTATAAACATTTAATTAATTTTATTATAAATTTATAAGCTAGTAATATATCAACTTTTCCATGATTTGACCGGGCCACATGCATCAAAACTTTATCTTTTGTCATTTGTTTTTATTGAGAAAAAAAGGCCAGAAATAGCGCATATATTCACTCGTGGAAAAAAAAAGGTAACTATAAAATATCAGTTTTTAGGGTTTTGGCCCTAAGGGTTGCGATCTCTCATTCCTTGCTTTCTCGATTTCAGAGCACAAGATCATCAAAGATTCTCTCCATGGATTTGTATACTGTATTTATTCTCTCTGATTCTGTGTTGCTTTTCAGTTCTTAGTTAAAACCCTAATCCTGCTTGATTCCATTTAGTCTTTTTTAAAATAGCCAGAGCAAATTCCCGATTAACAGCCATGGCGGATTGTGTTTCTTCCTCTTGTAAAATAGTATCCATGGCAGCTTGAAACCTTTAGTTTTATATATTCTTCACTTTGCTAACATATGAATACCTTCACAATAACAGTGTACTTTTCCCTGGGGCTAACTTCTTTCTGATGGTTCTGCAGAGATTCAATAAATTCGATAAAGTTAGAGTGACAGGAGGAAATCACGAGGGGGAAGTCGGACTTTTTCTACTACCTTTGTTTTCCATTATGACGGCTGAGGGGAATGTAAGTGTAAATGAACAATATCTGAATACAATCTTGATCTCCTTCATTTTCTACAATTAGGAGAAGAAAACAACATTTTAAAAACCTGTGAATCTTTACAGATAATCAATGTGAAACAGCACTTTGTGGAGGGTTACAACAACACACCCATGACACCTGTAAGTGTAAATCGTTAAACCAAGTACATTTTTCCCTTTTTAGATAATAAGGCATCATATTCTTAGCAGTCAAACGTGATAAATCCAGATTAATTTCAAAAAGCATAATCAAAAAAGAAAAACAAAATTTCTCTAAAAGTAGTAAAATGATCATTCTACATTACCTTCAAAAACCAAACGTAGAAGAACTACACAGCAACAACCAAAACTAATTAAAACCCGAAAATTTTCCTTGTAGGCTTAATAAGGGAACATAATGAATCTGTAACAAAAAATTGATTATAACATATCATTAATGCCACAAATGCCCATATTTATAAATTTACACCAATTGCATAAAACCAAAAATCTGATTTCGCAAACTTGAAAGTATGATGTTGTATATAGCTAACAACCAAGGAAAGTACTTTGCTATTTGTTGCTGAAGTTGATAGTTTTATGAAAAGTTACGATGTTGTGATAGTAAAATGTTGAGAGTATATATGATCCTATAATAAACAAACCAATAAAAATATGTTGCCATTTCTTGCCTTTTGGCATATCTAATAACTAATAAGTAAATAAAATGTTACCAAAACCAACCAATAAAGATTCTTTAAAATGGGAACGTCGTATTAATTTTAGGTGATACCTTGTATAAAGGACTTTAAGTCCTCCAAACTTAGCAAAATTGCAAAGTTCGGGGCCACTTGTGAAAATCATCCCACTAAGCTCTCGTATTACCGATATAAGGTCAATGAATGTCAATAACATTTTTGAAAAAAAAAATGAAGAGTAAAATACATGGATCGGAGAGATGAGAATTTGTTAAATAAGTTTAATATTGTATACCTTACTTCTTTCTTTCTGGGTACAAAAACCTGACTTTTCCATGTAGGGGTATTAAGCGAACAAAATGAATATGCAACAAAAAAATCAGTTGTAACATCACCTTCGCCACAAATGCTCAGATATGTACGTTTACACCAATTGCTTAAATCCAATTTCCTGATTTCACAAACTTGAAAGTATGATGACATAAATTACAAACAAATGATAGAATATTGCTATTTCTTATTTTAATTGATAGTTTTATGAAAGTATGATGTTGTAATTCAAATCCGGATTAACTTCCCTACATATGACTCTTGCAGATAATCAATGTGGAACCACAACTTTTGGCTTCTAACGACACCACTACTGAAGTGGATTCTGCTATGCCGATGCCTCGTGCGAGATGTATGTTGGTTTTTCACCTTTTTTCTTGTCATTGTCAATGATACATTTTGATTAAACGATTTACAACTTTTTTTTAATCTAACAAAAGAAACCAGTCGATATCCAACAAATTTAAGAAGCCACATTAAAATAAGAGAGAATTTCATGTATGTTTGTTTATTAAAGATCAAACATGATGTTTATCCCGTTTAATTTTTAAATATCATATTTATTTTTTATAAACTTTAAAATGTCAGATTTAATTAGTTTTTCTTTTATATTTTAAATTTTTTTTACATTCTTATTTTTGACAATTGATTGTTATACATCTCTTATAAATCTAGGTATAAAATATAATTTATACCTTTCGTAATTGAAGCTTTTTTTAACATCTTTTACAATTGATTATTTTTAACAATTGATTACTATAGTTATCTAAATAATTAATTCCTATTCAAGTAATTATGCACTCTCGTCGCTTCTATTTTCATCATTAATTGAAGCTTGAAAGAGGTAAAGATCAAAATCTTTCTTTAATACAATTAAACCAACAGATAAGTCTAGAAGAAGGCAAAGTATCGCACCTCAAGGCAATGTGGTAAGTACAAACAACATGAAAAAACATGCATGAATCTCGCACCACAAGGCTCGGATCCAAGTAAAACATCCGCCTCTAAAAGGTTACCCAATTTTTTAATTTCCTTTGTTTTACTTCATAAACAGATATGTGTGCTTATACAATGCTAATAATATTATGTATTTTAGGAGACGTGGAAAGAATAAAAAATCCCATGGTAGCTTGGCGGTATAAGGTTACGTGAATAAAGCTCATGCAAAATAATTGGTCCTTTTTATATGTTTTTTGTTCATTATAGTATTTTTTTTCGAAATATACAAAAGTCAATTGAATGTGTTTTGTATGGTTTTTCCTTATCGATGATTATGAGAACTTTGGTTTGATTGTTTCTTAAATAAAGATTTTGAGCTTTACCATTTTCAAGTTCTAACAATAAAAATAGAAGCAACAAGAGTGCGAAGTTGCTTCAATAGAAATTAACTATTTAGTTATTTATAGTTTTTAACTTATTAAAATAATAATTTTGGTAAAGATGGTATCTTGAAAGTTTATGAAAGATATAAACTTAGATTTATAAAAGGTGATAATAGTTAGTTTTTAACAATAAGAAATTTAAATGATAATAAAATACTAAAAAAGAAATATCTGGGTAGATATAATACACTGAAAGTTTATGAATGCACTACTAGAAAATTTGATAATACCTACAGTATAATTCGTAAGTATTCTGTTGTAGGTATAATCCAAAGTTCTAAATGGTGTGAGGCATGACTTGGCGGCAAGGTTAAGCCTCAGCCATGACGAGCCTTGACGAGCCATGATGTTTTTTAAGGAGTGACAATTTTACATACAATAAAAAAAATAAATCATATAATTATATCAAATATATCAAGATTTTAGAAGTGTTATATTATCATTTAATATTAAAAAGTTAACAGAAACTCAATTATTTTAGGCCCGATAAAAAAAACAAAAACAAAAACATAAAACAAAATATCCCGTGCCATAACGTGATAAGGCACGCCTTGACACGTTATTTGGCCGTCACGCTTAACAACCCACTGTGGACGTTTACTTAACAGCTACACCATGCCACGCATTGATGCGCGTCATGTCGCGCCTTTTAGAACTATGGTGATACCTACAAAATTGTGATGGAAAATGGGTAGTAACATAAACATTCGTATGTAAATATATTTCAAACGGAATAACTACGAAATACCAACGAGATTATCTGTCCGTAAATTATCGACATAATAGCTATGGATTTCCTACGGATTACCGACGAGACTCGCTTTAACCGACATTGACTTGATCACACACGGATTTCGGACGGCCCACACTACATAGGATTTTCCGTAGGTATACCGTCACTAATTTTTTTCAAACGGTATAAATTAACAAAAAAATCAGTTAATTCTGGCCAAAAAGAAGTAAAAATTCATTAAGTTAAACTATAAATGTCAAATACATTACTAATTGTTTAACATATTACAAAAAACATCATTTTCCAAAAATAAAAACTACAATAAACATCATCTATACATTCAAGGTGTCAAATATTAAGTTTTTAAAACATAAAAACTGAGAATCATTTGGTGGATTATCGGGTAGTTAAGGAATTCTCACATAAAAGCCACAAATTGTTTTTTAAGTTGTGCTTATCTTCGTTGCATTTTACTTGCAATTCCTTTAAACTTGTGCTTGCAACTCCCACACCTAGAAAAATGGTAAGACAAACATTTATAATTAGTAATTGTAGTCTACTTTTAAACGATAATAGCAACGTACTTTACATTTGGACAATAATAGCAATGCATGTTATTTTTAATCCGCTATAGGATACTAAAATCAAAACACATTGTGCGTATTGGTAAAAAAGAGAAAGTGTATTGTTATTTTCTGCAGTTTACCAAAAATAAAAAACTTTCAATTAAAAGTACAATGCAGACGTTTAAGGCATAGGATCGAAGAGCAATCAAAACAAAGAAGAACCTGTTCAATCTTCTTTCTTAAGATTTCAACCTCTTCACCACTTAAGAAATACCATATAACTAGATACCCCAGTAAGATCAGTTCATGATGAACTTAGAACCTACCACCATAATGAAATAGTTAGTGTAGTTAGTGCTTGGAGGAATAAGAAGGGTGTACTTCCATAATTGAAGAATTAAACTTAAAAAAACAGTTTTTCAACCACAATTACCTTATTGTGATTCTTGTTGAAGATTGATCTTTTAACATGATGGTAGAATCAAAATATGGACATTATTGTTCTTTTCTTAATAAAGAAAAAAAACATGAAATCAAATAAAAAACCAACAAAAATGAAAATAAGAAGGGAAAAAAGTAAAATAATGCAGGTTAAAGAGAAAGAGAAGAAAGAAGCATTAAAATCAAACAAAACTAGTGGATTAAAGTGACTGAAGCTCTATATTGGTTAATCAAGATACAGGGAGCATTACCAAAAGAATGACAAGGTAATACCGTATAAATCAAAATCCAATAGTACATGAGAAGATATACAATAGAATTTGAAGAATCCATAAATCCTAACTAAAAATACGAAATCAAAAAATGTTAAAAAGAGGCGGATTCAAGAGTTCTTACTGGTGTCTTCTGTGTGCGACACCGAAGTCTATAATGGGTGTCGTCGGATTTTGCTATGGGCTTTGCTAATGTTCGTTGTACGTGTTACCTGTGGTGGAGGCTAAACCGATGATGGAGGTGGTAGATGAGAAAGTCATAGAAGAAAGAGGGGCGACGTGAGCTAGAAGAAAGAGGGGCGACATGAGAGACGGGGAAGAGGAAGCGAAGGTGATAGCGGTAATCGAGAGAAATCAGTGGAAAATCTAGGAACGATGGAGATTTCTAGCCTACCTACGGTGGTGAAGTAGTGATGGAGATGACTTCCACAAATGATGGCGGCAGTAGCAGCGAGTTGGACCGATGAGGATTACAAGCAAGGCGGAGAGCAATGGTGAAGCAATTACATCGATATGGGGAGATCGAGCGGATTAGCTTTTGAAGGAAGAAAGGCTAAAATGCCAAAAGTCATCAAAAATCTTTTAACACCATAAATTTTTCCCCTTTCCGAAAAGTAATTCTAAAAATCATAACTTTTTCCTCTTCCCGAAAAGTCATTCTAAAAGGACTTTTATAATTGCCAAACAACTTTCTAAACTTTAAACTTTTTGAAAAAGCCAAAAGTCCAAAAACTCATTTTAAAAGTTATCCCGAACACCTTCTTAGGTTCATTTACAGGGATTACCTACTTTATTTATTTGTTTTTTAAAAAGTTAAAGCCCTATTTTTTACTGCAAAAATTTAATAAATATATCAAAATTCATAATTTTTTGTACTCTTTAAACATAGATTCATATTGATGTGTAAAAAAAAACGAAATTTTAGTATAGATTTATATTGTAAATCTGCTTAGATTCACATTGTGAATATTAAAATTAAAATATTTACAGTTTAGATTCACAATGTAAATCTAAACTAATCAAGTTTTTTTTCCTCATTGAGGATGTTTATTAATAGAGGACACAAAATTGAGATTTTTGATATAATTGGTTTTTTATATAAAAATAAACGTAAATGTTGAAAAAACCAACAAAATGAAGTGAATTTTTTTCGGAACAAAAAGTTTGTTATTTTATATATTAACATAGATCTTTATGGAAAGAGGATGAAAAATCGTCAACAACAATATATTTTTGTTTTTTTTTCGATAAAAAATGTGGCTTAAGAAAATTTAAACAAAAAAAAAAGAGATGAGTTTTTTGGTGAAGATGTGGATTTTATAGTATAATCCTGTGTATGTGGGTCCACTGTACAAATGTACATCCATTCTCTTGGTCGTCGATCGCTTTAAATTTCGACAGTAACGATTGGTTCGTTGGTTATATATATATATATATATATATATATATATATATATATATGTGTGTGTGTGTGTGTGTGTGTGTGTGTGTGTGTGTGAGGGTTCACTTGAGAATAAAAAAAAAAGCAGAGATCTTGAGATTCAACATCAGCCACATATTTCTAATTTGGCACTCTAATGCTCCAGCGTATTGGCAACAAAAACAGATGCCTAATCATAAATGATTATATGGCATAGAGGTATAATCATATAGGATTATATATTTATACGTATATACCTAATCATAAATGATTATACATATATGTCTGTTCATAGATTAAGTAATCATAAATGATTATTACAGTTGGTGGCAGAAGAGGTGCTGGTGAGAGAGGTGGTGGTGGTATAACTAATGGAGGTGACTGTGGTGGGGTAGACTAATGTCAGAGGTGGTGGTAGTGGTGGTGACGGTGGTGGGGATGGTGGTGGAGGAGAAAGGAACGGGTGACACTGTTTTTGATTATATCAGGCCTGCCGTGCCGGTAAGCAGGAGGGTTAGAACGGAAGATGTGAAATACATGGTTGAATTATATATATATATATATATATATATATATATATATATATATATATATATATATATATATATATATAGAGAGAGAGAGAGAGAGAGAGAGATGTAGGTTCATGAATTCAAAGTAATTATTGTGTTATTGTATGCATCAATATAGGCCAATCATTTCAAAATGGTAAATATATCCCTTTAATTTAGGAATATCAGTTTTAATTAAAACCTAACTTCTTCCGTCTCATCTGTACATGGCATTAGATCATCGATTACTTCACCACAATCTCCTCCATCGATAATCATCGTTTTTTTCTTCAAGATGTAACAACCATAAATTTTACGCCAAATTTAAATTTTTTCAATCATAAATAAAAACCACATAGCATTGTTTACAAAATGTTTTCAAATCATTTTCCATCAGAGTGTCCCTAAAGTCATAACATAAGGATGAGGAGCGATACGGTCACCCCTTCGCCTTTCCACGATCTCCTGAAGTACCTGAAACAATAAACTGAAAACTGTAAGCCCGAGGGCTTAGTGAGCTACCCCCAAAATATCGATACCACACTGACAATACCACAACAATAATAATCAATTCAATTAACATGCGTACTAGGCCATCGGCCTGGACCGCCCTACCGGGCCTACAGTCTGACTGAATCCATCCCGAGCCTTCGGTATGACTCGTCCGCCATGTGGGCCTACAGTCTCCCCGGACTGCTCATAGGGTATATTGGTCTTCAGCACAAAGCAGGACCGCCTCAACCCAGCCACAAGCAATTAACCATGTGTGCATACTATCATATACATGCATATACAAACATCAAACATATCTTTCACACTGATCATCAATCATAGAATTTTCCTCTAACTAGAGTACCGACCTAGCAGGTCACTAACACACTAATCCCTATGAATCATAAAGCATAACATACTATCTACCTCGATTCTGATCTAACAGATCATAACCACATGCAACATACCATAACAATAACAACTAAAGGGGACGACCTTGGTGCCTTAGACCCTATCGATATAGTGAGGATAACTCACCTTGCAGATGTCGACTCGAAAGGCAAACTCCAACTCTCGGTTCTCTTGACACAGGCCCCACCACCTATCATCATAGCACAACATACTCATAAGTCCTTAACCTTATAAGGTGCTCCATAACCCACTAGTCAACCCCTGGTCAAAGTCAAAGTCCTCAGTCAAGGTCAACAGTCCATGTTGACCTTAACTTGCCGAGTACCCTTGGCTACTCGTCGAGTTCTCTGAAGTACATTCCAACTCGCTGAGTCATCGGAGTGACTCGTCGAGTTCCTTTGATTCTCGATCAAACTTAAGGTCACCCGTCAAGTTCCCTCCTCGCAACTCGACGGATACACACTCATACATATCCCAGAGAAGACTCATCCGACTCGCTGATTTGTACTTCAACTCGTCGAGTCTTTTGGCGATCTTCATTGGACCCGCCAAGTTCATCAACTCGGCGAGCTCACGTCCATCTTCATGTGACTCGCCGAGTTAACCTTGCGACTCGCCGAGTCCATTCAGTCCTTTTTCCACACAGACTTGTTTTGAGCCATGCAACGGCTCTAACTCATAGATCCAAGCTTCTAGGGCATGCTTATCACGTAAAGTTGCAAACTTTACGTGCATGCGTGACCATAAAGGCTCTAAATGTCTATTCTAAGTTCTTAATGGAACTTCATGCTCAAGAGGGACCTTAATCACAACCAAGACTGTGACTTTGTGCTTCTAGAATCCAAGGAGGGTCCAAATCTGAAGTTACAACTTCAGATCTAGCCCATAGCTCATCATAACAACTTGAAAATCCATAAAAAGCCCTAGAAACTCAACAAAAGGGAAAAAGGAAGTAGAAACACTTTGATACCTCCAAAGGATGCTAGCTGAGGTAAATCCGACTTCCCACTCCTTCCTTGCTTCAACTTCCTTTGCACTCTTAGCTTTCTTCCTCCAATATCCTCTTTTCCAAGCTTCAACACTACACCAAGGCACACACTCGAATTAGGGTTTTAAGGGGGCTCTCAAAGACTGTAAAGAGGCCAAAGGAGGTTAAGGCTCCTTTAAATAGAGGGGCAAACCCCAGGATTTAGGGTTTCCACTGTCAGCTCCTACTCGTCGAGTCCTAACATGGACTCGTCGAGTAGGTCACTTAAAACGCGATCCCACCCTGCTGCTACTCGACGAGTAGGTTAACCAACTCGTCGAGTAGATCTGAACCCAAAAAATTTTTATTTAAGCAATACCTGAGAATCGGGGCGTTACAACTCTCTCCCACTTGAACTAGACTTCGTCCTCGAAGTCCGCTAGAGTAAACAATGCATGGTAATGCTCGCGCATCTCTGCCTCCAGCTGCCATGTCCACTCGGATCCTTTCCGATGTTCCCACTGTACCCTTACTAAAGGTATTTCCTTGTTCCGCAGAATCTTTTTCTTCCTCTCCAAAATAGCCACAGATCTCTCCACATAGTTCAGGCGCTCATCGACCTGAATGTCATCCAACGATACCACTGCCTCCTGATCCATAATGCATTTTCGCAATTGCGAAACATGAAATGTGTTGTGGATCCGGCTAAGCTCCTCCGGAAGCTCTAGCCTATAAGCCACCCTGCCAACCCTTGCAATAATCCTGAATGGTCCAATATAACGGGGACCCAATTTTCCCCTCTTCCTGAAGCGGATCACACCCTTCCAGGGTGAGACCTTCAGGAGGACCATATCACCCACTTGAAATTCCAGCTCAGATGGGCGTCGGTCGGCATAACTTTTCTGCCGACTCTGAGCGGTTTGTAGTCACTATCTAATTTGCTGTATCATCTCGGTAGTTTGTAGAACTACCTCCGTCCGACCCATCACTTTGTGCCCAACCTCACCCCAGCAGACTGGGGTCCTACACTTCCGCCCATACAACAGCTCGAAAGGCGGGGCGCCAATACTGGAATAGTAGCTGTTGTTGTAGACGAACTCTGCAAGCGGTAGGTGGGAATCCCAACTCCCACCGAAATCAATAACGCACGCCCTCAACATATCCTCGAGGGTCTGAATGGTCCGCTCACTCTGCCCATCAGTCTGCGGACGGAACACCATACTAAAATGCAGTCGTGTACCCAGTTCCTCATGGAACTTCTGCCAAAAACGGGAAGTGAACCTGACATCTCGATCAGAAACGATAGAAACTGGAACCCCATGACGAGTGACAACCTCTCTGACGTCCAGGTCAGCCAACTTCTCTACCGACGAACTCTCCCGTATGGCTAGGAAATGGGCTCTCTTGGTCAATCGATCCACGATAACCCATATAGCATCGAACCCCCTTGCCATCTTCGGCAATTTCGTGATGAAATCCATCGCGATCCATTCCCATTTCCACATGGGAATCTCCAGAGGCTGTAACTTACCATGCTGCCTCTGATGCTCGGCCTTAACCATCCTATAGGTCAAGCACCTCTCAACAATCCAAGCGATATCTCGCTTCATACCAGGCCACCAATAACTCGAACTCAAATCACAGTACATCTTGGTGGCTCCCGGGTGAATCGAAAAACGAGACTTATGAGCCTCCTTCATCACTGTCTGCCGGACCCCACCGGACATCAGAACCCAAACCCGACCGTAACGGGTCAACAATCCGCGGCTATCCTGAACAAACTGGGCGCTTTCGCCCTTAATCCTCTCTAACTTCCAGTTCTTTGGCCTCATGCCCCTAATCTGAGCATCCCTGATCAAACCCACCAGTGGGGAATCCACCGTTATCCTCATACACCTGGCTGGGGTCGAGGACCCAACTGACTTGCGGCTCAGAGCATCCGCAACCACATTCGCTTTACCAGGGTGGTAAAGGATCTCGCAATCATAGTCCTTGACCACATCCAACCACCTGCGCTGCCTCATGTTCAGGTTTGGCTGATCCATGATGTGTCTCAAACTCTTGTGATCCGTGTATATAGTGCAACGGACCCCGTACAGACAGTGCCTCCAAATCTTGAGAGCGAAAAACACTGCTCCTAACTCAAGATCGTGCATGGCGTACCTCGTCTCATGCGGCTTCAGCTGCCGCGATGCGTAGGCTACCACCCGTCCTCTCTGCATGTGGACTGCCCCCAAGCCGGTGATGGATGCATCACAAAATACCACAAAATCCACTACTCCCTGGGGGAGTGTCAACACCGGCGCCTCGCATAAACACTGCCGGAGGGTCTCAAACCCCCTCTACTGCTCAGGGCCCCACCTAAAATCCACCCCCTTCCTCGTTAGACGAGTGAGGGTACGACAATCTTGGAGAAATCACAAATGAATCTCCGATAATACCCTGTTAAACCCAAGAAACTCCCGATGTCTGAGGGAGATTTCAGAGTCTCCCACTGCATTACCGCCTCCACCTTGGCTGGATCGACCAAAATCCCCTCCCGGTTAACGAGATGTCCGAGGAACTGGACCCCTCGTAACCAAAACTCGCATTTTGAGAACTTGGCATACAACCGTTCTCGCCTTAGAACCCCCAGCAGCTCCCTAAGATGCTCCTCATGCTGCTCTCGAGTCTTGGAATACACCAAGATATCATCTATGAACACGATGACCGAGCGATCGAGCATCGGTCTGCAGACTCGGTTCATCAGATCCATGAACACTGCTGGCGCGTTGGTGAGCCCAAATGGCATCACCACGAACTCATAATGACCATAACGAGTCCGAAACGCGGTCTTCTCCACGTCCTCCTCCCTCACCCTGACCTGGTGATATCCTGATCTCAAATCAATCTTGGAAAACCAAGACGCACCCTGCAGCTGATCAAAAAGATCATCTATCCTCGGGAGTGGATAACGGTTCTTCACCGTTAACTTGCTCAGCTCCCTATAGTCAATGCACATCTTGTGCGAGCCGTCCTTCTTCCTGACGAAGGATCGGTGCTCCCCAGGGTGAACTAATCGGACGAATAAACTGCTTGCCCAGCAACTCCTGCAACCGAGATGATAGCTCCTTCATCTCAGGCGGTCAGTCGGTACGACGCCTTGGCGATAGGGGCCGCACCTGGCACTAAGTCGATCCTGAACTCAACCTGCCTCTCCGGAGGCACTTCGGGTAACTCCTCCAGAAACACATCAGCAAATTCCCTCACCACCGGGACCTCAGAAACTGAGAGCTACTCTCTAACCCGTGTATCTACCACGTATGCCAAATAACTGGCACACCCGTGCTGAATATACTGTCGAGACCTGGATGCCGAACAAAACCCTGATCCCAACCTGGTGCCCTCACCATATACTACAAGTTCTCCCCCACTTGGGGTTCGAACCACCACCCGTTGTCCCTCACAGTCGATCATGGCGCCAAAATGGCTAAGCCAATCCATCCCTACAATCATGCATACATCCCCCATGGGGATAGGAATCAAATCTATCGGGAAGGACACCCCGAAAATCTCTAACTCGCATCCCCGGTAGACCGAAAAAGCAGAAACCCCATGCTCGTTGGCGATCGAAACTCGCAACGGACACTCAAGATCATCTATCGGCACACTGAACCCTCTAGAGAAGGACTGAGATACAAACGATCGACTCGGCCCCCCGTCAAATAATACCAAAGCGGGCAAAGAATTTACTAAAAATGTACCTAATCACAGGTACAATCAATAAGCATAACACAAATACAATAACTGAGACAGAGAATAGAAACATACCAGCAACCACATCTGGTGCTGACTTGCCTCCTCAGCCATGAGCTGGAAGGCGCAACCCTGAGCCTTCGGAGGCTCCACCTTGACTGGCCTCCCATCTCCAATCCTCGCAGCAGCTGGCGCAGAACCCTGCGCTGGCTTGGCGGTGAGCTGCGGATAGTTGGTCTTCACATGACCAACCTTATGACAATGGTAACAAATCCTCATATTTGCGGGAGGGGCGGACTGACGGCAGTCCCTGGCATAGTGCCCCTCCTTGCCACATTTGTGGCACCCACCTCCTGCTCTACAAACTCCCGAATGAACCCTGCAACACTTTCCACAAGTGTGGCTCTGCTGACTCCCAGACCGTGTATTAGCGGTCTTAGACCGCTTAGGCACCAGCTAAGACTGTGTCGGTGCCTGACGCTGCTTCTTCAGCTGCAACTCTATCTCCAACTCACGCCGCCTCGTGGCTTCCTAAAGGTCCAGGAGGGTATCACATCGTTGTGTAGACACGAACTGTCGAATACCAGTCTTGAGCATACTCAGATAACGAGTCATCTGAGACTGCTCTGAAGCCAACTCCAGGCAAAACATAGCCCTCTCCGTGAACATACGGGTAATCTCCATCACAAACTCCCCATCCTGTCTCAAGGTCAGAAACTCCTGCGCAAGCCGCTCACGCTCAACGCGTGGAACGTAGGGGGTGCGGAACATATCTCTTAACTGCTCCCAAGTAACAGCAGCCCGCTGATCATCAGTATACGACCCAGTAGTCAACCTCCACCAGTCCTTTGCCCCAAGCCTCAGCAGGTTTAGAGCACACCTGACCTTTTGGTTAGCAGGACATGAGCATGTGAAGAAACAACCCTCCACGTTAAATAACCACCTCATAGCCTGAATCGCATCCTGTGTACCATCAAACGTCAGGGGCTTCATATTATCAAAGTCCCAGTACTGGAAAGCCCTGCCGGCTCCTCCTCCAACCCCTGCCGCAGTTACAGCCGAAGTGGCTGCAGCGGCAGCTGTCTCTGCTAGAGCTGCATATCGCTCATCAAAATACTCAACCATCGCGGTCTTAATCAACCCAAACATCTCTGGCAGTTGCGCTCGGAACATAGCAGCAATCTCATCGTGCATGATCTCCTAGATCCTGGCATCCAACTCCTCTGTCCCTATCTGAACCACGGGCTCAGGTGCTACCGGCACCTCCAACCCTCCGTCTCTTGACCCCGATCCTGATCCTGATCCGGATCCCGAAGCAACACGTCTCGTCACCACCATACTGAAATATATACAAGTCATCAGATAAATAACATAATTTCGGGAGACCAAAACCCAAAAACCCTAGGGGTTGTGATTTCCTTTCTACATGTATGGGTCCTGTGCTTTCAGTAGTACGGGCCCATACTACCTTCCACACCTACCCATATTTGTCTCAAGTATTACCACAACTCCCTAACAATATCATCAACACAGGAAATGCCCTCAACCCTCATTCTAGGGGAATACCAAATACCTCACATCTAGACTCACCACTTATCACGACCAGAGATGGCAAAAAGCCCCATACCCGATGGGGAACCCGAAACCCGCACCCGTTTTGACCGGGGAATCCCCAAGTTGACCGGGGATGGGGAATCCCCGAATAAAAAAGTGGGGAAGGGGATGGGGATGGGGACACCCCTAATCCCCGACCCTGGACCCGCCCCCGATATATATTAATATATAAAAGTAATACAAACATATATTTATAGTACAATTTACAATACATAGAATTTTATCCAAGTAACTCATTAGTAATTTTTGGTTGAAATTATACTTTGTTTTTCTTTTTATCTTGTTTAAACTCATGTATGATTTTTGTTTTGTATTTTGTTCATTTATTTTACCTCAAATATCACTCTGATAATTTTTTCTACTTGATTTCTCATGTATATATTTAAATATGGTAGAAAATTTATTTATATTTTTTATGCAATCTATATATTTTTTTATATTTTGTAAAATCTTTAAACTTATGCTGGTAAAATTGAAATTTAGATGTTTTCTTTACATAAATTTTTTCATATTAAAAGAGAAAAAGAAATCCTCGATTCCCCATTGGGGATCCCCGATCCCCGTTGGGGGTGGGGATGGGGGTTTATTTATATTCCCCGGTGGGGATGGGGATGGGGATGGGGATTGGAATGAGTATTCGGGGATGGGGATGGGGATTGGGGTCCCCTGTAAAACCCGCCCCCGTTGCCATCTCTAATCACGACTCACACATCCATGAAACTTCCATCATCCCCTGCAGCGCTAATGCATGCTAGCTGCACATAACGTTGGACCCAATAGACTTTCGAATATCCGATCCTACCCGAAGGCCGAATCAACATTCTCAGGCTATAAGGTCTTTATTATGCACAGTCCTGATGCATACACTAAACATCTACAATTATGATGTCAATTCCACATACAAGAAACCCTAGGGTAATAGGCATCATGCAATCAGGAAAATCTATCATGTGATTCCTGAAGATCCCTATCGTAGCACTAATATGTTGTTCTAACATATCAGAATATCAAATAACTGCATGGTATTTTGGGGTTTACTTACAGGCTTCGGCTGATCATACCCTCTGCATCCTCCATCCTTTATTTTGAAAACCATTTTAAAACTTATTTCCGAAAATCTCCTTGATTTGAGACTGGATTCACACGAGTGTTCCCCCAATTCACTCAAACCAAGGCTCTGATACCAACTTGTAACAACCATAAATTTTACGCCAAATTTAAACTTTTTCAATCATTAATAAAAACCACATAGCATTGTTTACTGTAACATCCCGAAAATTCAGAAGTATTGTTCAAGGGCTAAAGTGTAAATTAAGGCGGGGACTTGACGAGTAGGTATTCCGACTCGCCGAGTCGGAGCGGGATTTGGTCGCGGGTTAAGTGACCAACTCGCCAAGTCAGTAGCTGCGACTCGAGTTGATGCTGAAAGAAGAAAACCCTAATCCTAGGGGTTGTGCCCTATATAAAGAACATATCATCCCTTTTTCAGCCTCCTTACCACCCTTGAGAGCCTGAAAACCCTAGAAATCGAGTGGAACTCTATTGCTAGTAAAATGGAGCTTTGGGAAAGGAAATCTTGAAAAGGGAACCTGAAGACTATGGGATTGCAGCAAGGGAGTGGTATAGATTCGAGGTCTACTTCAGTGGGATCTTGCATTGGAGGTAATAGATCTGTTCTTGAGCTTTTGTGCATCTAGATCTATCAATTGTGGGGTTTTTGGGGCATAAATGAGGTCCATCTCGAGTTTGGTGTAAGATCTGAGGTTGCTACCTCAGATCTAGGCTTGTAATGATCTAAGGAGCCATAAAGTCTATGTTCAAGAGATGTAGGTGAAGTTCTTTTGTCCCAAACCTTAGCCCAAGAGTGTATTATGCTTAGATCTCTTTTGATTCACGTAAAGTTTGCCACTTTACGTGATGGATGGGTTGTAGGGGAGTGGATCTATGGTTTGGAGCCCCTGCATCTCTTGGAAAGCCACTGTATGGATTAAGAACTAGAGGTACTCGGCGAGTCACATGGGTGAACTCGGCGAGTTGGATGAAGATAGACAAGAACTCAACGAGTTGGAAGAACAACTCGGCGAGTATGTTGAATGTTGCCTTGGACTCGGCGACTCTGTTCTTGGACTCGGCGACTCTGGTCGCGGAGTCCTAACCTTTTTGGTTGAGCTGTGAATCGGTGAGTCGAGGGACGACTCGGTGAGTTGAGGGAGAAAGGACTCAGAGTTTGTTGGACTCGGCGAGTCTTGGGGCGACTCGACGAGTTGAGTCGTGGGCTGGGAGTTCTGAGTATAGGGACTCGACGAGTCAGCGGGTTGACTCGGCGAGTAGAGTCAGTCTGGAAGGTTGACTTTGACTAAGGACTTTGACTTTGACCAAGAGTTGACCAGTTGACCTCCGGGGGTATTTCGGTAAATATTGGTACTTATTGAGCTCAGGCTTTTGGTATTGATCAGTGGTGGAGTTCGTGTCGGAGGTTGGAGCAGCGTGATCTTATTTTTTCAGTCATCAGTGGCGAGGTGAGTTATCCTCACTATATCAACAGGGTCTACGGCACCAAGGCCGGCCCTTTATCGGATTGTAATCCGGGTATCGTTGTTATGTTATTGCTTTGCTATGTTTGCATCCTGGTAGTTAGGATGGTATATGTTAGAGACCTGGTTAAGGTCGGTATCCTGGTATATAGGATGATGCTATGCTAGTGACCGGTTAGGTCGATATCCTGGTTATGATGATGTTATGTTATGTGATCTGCTAGATCGGTTTGATTGGATGTGAATTGTTATATGATTGTATGTTTATGTGCACATGGTTGTTGGACTAGGGTTGGGTTGAGGCGGGTCCTGCTTTGTGCTGTACGCCAACATACCTAGGGTGGACCGGTTATCCCGAAGGCCCAGCGAGCGGTCCGGATAGGCCGTAGGCCCTAAGAGGGCGGACCAGACGTGCCGAGGCTCGGGGAGTGGACCAGGCCGACTGAAGGCCCGGTGTGGGTGGACCAGTCATACTGTAGACTCAGAGAGTGGACCAGGTGGATTGAAGGCCCGGTGGGGGCGTACCAATCACATTGTAGACTCGATGTATATGGCTAGACTCGGAGGGTGGACCAGGTGGACTGAAGGCATGGTACGACGGACCAGTCACACAGTAGACCCGAAGTGCATGGCCGTTCTTGTTTTGTTATGATATGACATGTTATGTGTATGGTATATGTGGTTGGTATTTTGGGGGTATCTCGCTAAGCTTTCGGGCTTACAGTTGTGGTTTAAATGTTTCAGCAACTTCAGGTGACTGTGTCAAGGCAAAGGCGTGATCGTACCGCTCCTCATGTTTATGTTTTATGATATGGTTCTGGGAAGACTCTGATAATAATTGTATTGAAAACCTTTTTGTAATAACTTAACGAAACTGGGTTGTTTTTGAAAAGTTTAAATTGGTTGGAATTTAGAGTGTTACAAGTTGGTATCAGAGCCTTGGTTTGAGTGAATTGGAGGAACATTCGTGTGAATCCAGTCTCAAATCAAGGAGAGTTTTCAAAAAGAGAATTTAAAATGGTTTTCAAAATGAGTAAAGGAGGACGCGGAGGTACGATCAGCCGGAGCCAGTAAGTAACCCCAAAATACCATACAAGTTATTTGTTTATGAGATATGATAGAACAGCATGCTAGTACTAGGCTAGGGATCTTTAGGAATTGCATGATAGAGTTTCCTGATTTATGATGCCTGCTAGCCTAGGGTTTCTTTCTGTATGAGATTTCCAGTGTTCCTCTAGGAGTGAGGGTTGAGTGCTTGTTATGCCTATTCATCACTAGGGTGTTGTGGTGATACTTGATATAAATATGGGTAGGTGTGGAAGGTAGTATGGGCCCGTACTACTGAAAGCACAGGACCCATACGCGTATCAAGGAAGTCACAACCCCTAGGGCTGGGTTGAGAGTCGGTTCTCAGGTTAGTGAGAAGCGTCTGATGTTTTGTGGTAATTTTAGTATGGCGGTTATGAGGCATGCTGGGAGTGGATCCGGATCAGGATCGGGAGCAGGAGAGGGCGGCCAGGGTGGGCCAGTACCGCCCGAGGTTATTGGTCAGATGAGCACAGATGAGTTGGATGCTAGGATTCGTGAGATCCTGCGTGATGAGGTTGCTGCGTTGTTCCGAGCAGAGTTTCCGGAACTGTTTGGGTCGATCAAGACCACCATGGTCGAGTATTTTGATGAGCGCTATGCAGCTCTTACAGAGAGGGCTGTCGTGGCGGCTACAGCGGCTGTAGCAGCGGCAGGGGGAGGAGCCGGTAGAGGTTTTCAGTATCGGGACTTCGATAATACGAAGCCCCCTACCTTTGATGGAGTTCAGGACCCAATTGTTGCTATGAGATGGTTGCCAGACGTGGAGGGGTGTTTCTTCACGTGTTCATGCCCTGCTGATTAGAGAGTTAGGTGTGCTCTGAACCTGTTGAGACTCGGGGTGAAGGATTGGTGGAGATTGACCACGGGGTCATATTCGGACGCGCAGCGGGTTGCGGTTTCATGGGATCAGTTCCGGGAGATGTTCAGTACCCGTTATGTTCCACGGGTTAAGAGGGAGAGGTTGGCTCAGGAGTTCTTGGAACTGAAGCAGGATTCAGAGTCGGTGACGGAGATCACCAGGATGTTCACTGAGAGGGAGATGTTTTGCCTGGAGTTTGCTTTGGAGCAGGCTCAGATGTCCCGATATCTGAGTATGCTCAAGAGGGATATCAGGCAGATTGTGTCTACGCAGAGGTGCGAGACCTTGCTGGAGTTGCAGGAGGTCGCTCGGCGGCGTAAGTTGGAGATTAAGTTATAGTTGAGAGAGCAGAGGCAGGCCCCGGCACAGTCACAGTCGGTGCCGAAACGGTCCAAGACCGTTGATACTAGGTTGGGAGATCAGAGCAGCCGCACTTGTGGGAAGTACGGGAAGGGTCAAACTAGAGTTTATAGGTCCGGTGGTGCGTGCCGCAAGTACGGGAGAGAGGGGCATTATGCGAGGGATTGCCGTCAGTCAGCCCTAGTTCAGGATATAAGGATTTGTTATCAGTGTCATCAGGTTGGTCACATGAGGGCCAACTATCCACAGCTTGCTGCAGGACCGGTGCAGGCTCCAGCACCGGCCACTTTGAGGATTACGGGTGGAGGTCAGGGTGGAGCAGATCCCCCGAGGGCTCAGGGGCGTGCTTTTCAGCTTATATCAGAGGAGGTCAGGGTAGAGTCGGATGCAGCTGCGGGTATGTTTCCTTCTTGTTATCTTGTTATCTTATGGTTGTTATGGAGTATTATATCTGCTAGTCTTGTTCGCATAATTTATGGTATTGTATCCGTTCGATCTTTCGGGTTTATGGTATTATGGAGGGGTCGGTATTTATGGGTTGAAATCAGTTAGCATCCAAGGGATTGATGGTCAGATTTTGGTTGATTGGTCTTGTTGTCGGGTATAACAATTGCGATTTGAGAAGTGTTTAGCGAAGATTCGAACTCCCTTTAGAGTTCGAGATGTGCGATGTCGAAAGAGTGATTTTGTGGAGGTTGCTCGTTTTAATTCAGTTCAAATAAAAGAGAATTTGTTGAGTAAGAATGTTTAAGTGATGCCGGTTGGGTCACCAGTGGTTGGTAGTCAGTGCTCTAAGTGGGGAGAATTGGAAAAAAAATCTCAGGAGGATCGACAAGTATTTGAGGTTGATTAGCTGTTTGGAAGTCAGCGGTGTTTCAGTCAGCCAAGAGTGTGGGCTGGTAAGAATAAGTGGCAGACTAGTGAGGGCAGGGAGCAGACCATGGATTCAGGGTAGATAGTGTTTGATGTTAGGCCTGGGTTAGGCCATGGAAAGGATTCCGGGATCGGAACAAGAGTTCGGAACCCCTAAGGGGCTAGAACAGTATGAACGGGAAGGATTCCCTAGAAGGGTAGTTGGAATGATGTATGATAGTTCAGCAGACTGGAAAGACTGAAGGCCGGAAGGCGTACCAGTCAGGTCGAAGGCTCGGGAGAACGGTCCAGACAGGCTGAAGGCCTAGAGAGGCGGTCCAGACATGCTGAAGGTTCTGAGAACGGTCCAGACAGGATGAAGGCCCAGGAGGGCGGTCCAGACATGCTGAAGTTTCCGAGAGTGGTCCAGATAGGATGAAGGTCTGGAGGGGCGGTCCAGCCATGCTGAAGACTCTGTACGTGTTAGAGGATCGGTATGAGGAGAATGAGGAAATGCATTGCCAGGGAATGATGATTGATATGGTCTGCCCCAAGTGTTGATCAAGTTAGTGGAAAACAGTGTATGGACTCGAGAGTCCTTGCGAGCAGATTCAGAGCATGTGCGATGCACGGAGTAGCGGTTACTCTACAAGGGATAGTGTAGAGTGGGGTGTGTACACCATGGCACTTGTCTGAAGTGGCAAGGTTAGCAAGTAGATTTCCTTGGATAAGGAAAGGGAAAGATATGTAACTCCGGGAGGGAGTGTTGGTTCACGGAAGTAGAAGCAGTAGTGAGAATTGATGATTGAGAGTATTTCAATTATGGTTGTTGGGCACTGTGATAATACCATTGGTATGGAAGCACATCCGGATTAGGTGTCTGTTGAGGTTGCGGATGAATTTCCGGTGGTATAGAACCAGAGGAGTTCGGAAGGGAGGCAAGGATGGAGCCTTGGATTTTCAGTATGGTTGTGATCAGGAGGTTATGTATGTAGCGGTAATTCATCCTGGGGATGTTTGGAGGTATCGTCAGCGTGTCGGGTTTTTCCAGCCCGAGGATGTTAGAGCAGGTTTAGCAAGTGATTATGTGATTTAGAACGATGGAAGTACCATCGGGTGATCATCGGCTAATAAGGGTTGTTAGCAGAGAAAGAAGTCGGTGGCCGTCTTGAAGCAGTTGTCGTGACTCTGTGAGAAAGAGTTGGTCTTTATAGGGGTTTGATGGCAGTGTTTGAAAGAACCTAAGTTGATTGAGAAATCGGAGTCCGCAATGCGAGAGTTTGTTCTGAAGTGTATAAAGCAGAAGGCTTCGAGGATGAAGCCTAATTTAAGTGGGGGAGAGTTGTAACATCTTGAAAATTCAGAAGTATTGTTCAAGGGCTAAAGTGTAAATTAAGGCAGGGACTCGACGAGTAGGTATTCCGACTCGCCGAGTCGGAGCGGGATTTGGTCACGGGTTAAGTGACCAACTCGCCGAGTCAGTAGCTGCGACTCGACGAGTTGATGCTGAAAGAAGAAAACCCTAATCCCGGGGGTTGTGCCCTATATAAAGAACATATCATCCCTTTTTCAGCCTCCTTACCACCCTTGAGAGCCTGAAAACCCTAGAAATCGAGTGGAACTCTATTGTTAGTAAAATTGGAGCTTTGGGAAAGGAAATCTTGAAAAGGGAACCTGAAGACTAAGGGATTGCAGCAAGGGAGTGGTATAGATTCGAGGTCTACTTCAGTGGGATCTTGCATTGGAGGTAATAGATCTGTTCTTGAGCTTTTGTGCATCTAGATCTATCAATTGTGGGGTTTTGGGGGCATAAATGAGGTCCATCTCGAGTTTGGTGTAAGATCTGAGGTTGCTACCTCAGATCTAGGCTTGTAATGATCCAAGGAGCCATAAAGTCTATGTTCAAGAGATGTAGGTGAAGTTCTTTTGTCCAAAACCTTAGCCCAAGAGTGTATTATGCTTAGATCTCTTTGGATTCACGTAAAGTTTGCCAATTTACGTGATGGATGGGTTGTAGGGGAGTGGATCTATGGTTTGGAGCCCCTGCATGGCTTGGAAAGCCATTGTATGGATTAAGAACTAGAGGTACTCGGCGAGTCACATGGGTGAACACGGCGAGTTGGATGAAGATAGACAGGAACTCGACGAGTTGGAAGAACAACTCGGCGAGTATGTTGAATGTTGCCTTGGACTCGGTGAGTCTGTTCTTGGACTTGGCGAATCTGGTCGCGGAGTCCTAACCTTTTTGGTTGAGCTGTGAATCGGTGAGTCGAGGGACGACTCGGTGAGTTGAGGGAGAAAGGACTCAGAGTTTGTTGGACTCGGCGAGTCTTGGGGCGACTCGACGAGTTGAGTCGTGGGCTGGGAGTTCTGAGTATAGGGACTCGACGAGTCAGCGGGTTGACTCGGCGAGTAGAGTCAGTCTGGAAGGTTGACTTTGACTAAGGACTTTGACTTTGACCAAGAGTTGACCAGTTGACCTCCGGGGGTATTTCGGTAAATATTGGTACTTATTGAGCTCAGGCTTTTGGTATTGATCAGTGGTGGAGTTCGTGTCGGAGGTTGGAGCAGCGTGATCTTATTTTTTCAGTCATCAGTGGCGAGGTGAGTTATCCTCACTATATCAACAGGGTCTACGGCACCAAGGCTGGCCCTTTATGGGATTGTAATCTAGGTATCGTTGTTATGTTATTGCTTTGCTATGTTTGCATCCTGGTAGTTAGGATGGTATATGTTAGAGACTTGGTTAAGGTCGGTATCCTGGTATATAGGATCATGCTATGCTAGTGACCGGTTAGGTCGATATCCTGGTTATGATGATGTTATGTTATGTGATCTGCTAGATCGGTTTGATTGGATGTGAATTGTTATATGATTGTATGTTTATGTGCACATGGTTGTTGGACTAGGGTTGGGTTGAGGCAGGTCCCGCTTTGTGCTGTAGGCCAACATACCCAGGGCGGACCGGTTATCCCAAAGGCCCAACGAGCGGTCCGGATAGGCTGTAGGCCCCAAGATGGCGGACCTGACGTGCCGAGGCTCAGGGAGTGGACAAGGCCGACTGAAGGCCCGGTGTGAGCGGACCAGTCATATTGTAGACTCAGAGAGTGGACCAGGTGGATTGAAGGCCCGGTGCGGGCGGACCAATCACATTGTAGACTCGATGTATATGGCTAGACTCGGAGGGTGGACTAGGTGGAATGAAGGCACGGTACGGCAGACCAGTCACACAGTAGACCCGAAGTGCATGGTTGTTCTGTGTTCTGTTATGATATGACATGTTATGTGTATGGTATATGTGGTTGGTATTTTGGGGTATCTCACTAAGCTTTCGGGCTTACAATTGTGGTTTAAATGTTTCAGGTACTTCAGGAGACCGTGGCAAGGCAAAGGCGTGATCGTACCGCTCCTCATGTTTATGTTTTATGATATGGTTCTGGGAAGACTCTGATAATAATTGTATTGAAAACCTTTTTGTCATAACTTAATGAAACTGGGTTGTTTTTGAAAAGTTTAAATTTGTTGGAATTTTTAGAGCGTTACATTTACAAAATGTTTTCAAATCATTTTCCATCAGAGTGTCCCAAAAGTCATAACATAAGGATGAGGAGCGATACGGTCACGCCTTCGCCTTTCAACGATCTCCTGAAGTACCTAAAACAATAAACTGAAAACTGTAAGCCCGAGGGCTTAGTGAGCTACCCCCAAAATACCGATACCACACTGACAATACCACAACAGTAATAATCAACTCAATCAACATGCATACTGGGTCATCGACCTGACCAGACCGCCCTACCGGGCCTACAGTCTGACTGAATCCATCCCGAGCCTTCGGTATGACTCGTCCGCCATGTGGGCCTACAGTCTCCCCGGACTGCTCATAGGGTATATTGGCCTTCAGCACAAAGCATGACCGCCTCAACCCAGCCACAAGCAATTAACCATGTGCGCATACTTTCATATACACGCATATACAAACATCAATCATAGAATTCTCCTATAACTAGAGTAGCGACCTAGCAGGTCACTAACACATCAATCCCTATGGATCATAAGAGCATAACATACTGTCTACCTCGATTCTGATCTAACAGATCATAACCACATGCAACATACCATAACAATAACAACTAAAGGGGATGACCTTGGTGCCGTAGACCCTATCGATATAGTGAGGATAACTCACCTTGCAGATGTCGACTCGAAAGGCAAACTCCAACTCTCGGTTCTCTTGACACAGGCCCCACCACCTATCGTCATAGCACAATATACTCATAAGTCCTTAACCTTATAAGGTGCTCCATAACCCACTAGTCAACCCCTGGTCAAAGTCAAAATCCTCAGTCAAGGTCAACAGTCCATGTTGACCTTAACTCGCCGAGTACCCTTGGCTACTCTTCGAGTTCTCTGAAGTACATTCCAACTCGCCGAGTCATCGGAGTGACTCGTCGAGTACCTTTGATTCTCGATCAAACTTAAGGTCACCCGTCGAGTTCCCTCCTTGCAACTCGACGGATACACACACATACATATCCCAGAGAAGACTCATCCGACTCGCCGAGTTGTTCTTCAACTCGTCGAGTCTTTTGGCGATCTTCATTGGACCCGCCGAGTTGTTCATCAACTCGGCGAGCTCACAACCATCTTCATGTGACTCGCCGAGTTAACCTTGCGACTCGCCGAGTCCATTTAGTCCTTTTTCCATACATACTTGTTTTGAGCCATGCAACGGCTCTAACTCATAGATCCAAGCTTCTAGGGCATGCTTATCACGTAAAGTTGCAAACTTTACATGCATGCATGACCATAAAGGCTCTAAATGTCTATTCTAAGTTCTTAATGGTCCTCCATGCTCAAGAGGGACCATAATCACAACCAAGACTGTGACTTTATGTTTCTAGAATCCAAGGAGGGTCCAGATCTGAAGTTACAACTTCAGATCTAGCCCATAGCTCATCATAACAACTTGAAAATCCATAAAAAGCCCTAGAAACTCAACAAAAGGGAAAAACGAAGTAGAAATGGCACTTTGATACCTCCAAAGGATGCTAGCTAAGGTAAATCCGGCTTCCCACTCCTTCCTTGCTTCAATTTCCTTTGCACTCTTAGCTTTCTTCCTCCAAGATCCTCTTTTCCAAGCTTCAACACCACACCAAGGCACACACACGAATTAGGGTTTTAAAGGGGCTCTCAAAGACTGTAAAGAGGCCAAAGGAGGCTAAGGCTCCTTTAAATAAAGGGGCAAACCCCGGGATTTAGGTTTTCCACTGCCAGTTCCTACTTGTCGAGTCCCAACATGGACTCGTCGAGTAGGTCACTTAAAACGCGATCCCACCCCGCTGCTACTCAACAAGTAGGTCAACCAACTCGTCGAGTAGATCTGAACCCAAAAAAATCTTATTTAAGCAATACTGAGAATCGGGGCGTTACACAAGATTCCATATCGGTCTCTACCCACCGCCATTATTACTTCTGATGTCCACCCATCAAGAAACCTAAGTTTCTTCTTCTTCTTCTTCTCCCTTTCTTCCTTACTAATCATCACGTCCTTCTTCCTTACTTCGAATGTCGATTTCTTCCCCCATCACCTACGGTTCTACTGATATTTTTTATGACGTTCCGGTCATTGACGCTGGTGGTAGAAGATGGCGGTCGACCAGCGGTACCATGCCCAAGCGCCTATACAGGTAAACTCCGGCTCTCTCTCAAATTCTGCATTTTTTCAATAAGAACCGATTAATTTGATTAGGGCGTCGTTTAGGGTTCAATCGGACCAATCGATTACACACCCCTGTATCGTTCTTTGTATGCTGGTACAGATGTATTGATTCATTGCTTCAAATTTATTCATTTTTATTTGAATTTGTTGGTGTTTAGGGTTTCCAGTGGAACCCATTAACGCGATGGTTAAGGTATTAGACGTAATCTTGCGCATCCAGGCCTACTATGTTCTTTACTTTACAAAGTTTTTGTTTTTTTGGTTGTACTCTGATGAAAATCTAATTGGTCTTTCTTTTTTTGTTTCGTTTCCTAGGAGTCTTTGAATGGCTTGCAGATTTAGAAGAGGAGCAATGTTTATGTGAACAAGAAGGTTTTCCATTGGAGGAAGATGAATGTGAATCTAATCAGGTTATTCAAGCTTACTCATGTGTTTGATTTTTTTTTGGATGGGCAATTGAAATTTGGAAGTGATTACATTTATGCTTTCTGGGAAATCAAGTATGGTGATTTTCCCATCCGGAGCTGGAAAGTCACTGTGTTCTTAGTTCCCTGCTATTGTTCTACAAGGAATGATAGTTATCATTAGTCTATTGAAGATGTTGTTTGAGTCTTTGAATGGTCTAAAAATAGTTGGGAAGAATAGAAGCTTGAAATTATGCTCTAGGAAGTGAGCCAAAAATTCTTATTAGGATTTTAGACTGAAGCAGTTGACCTTACTACCAGTAGCAAAGGTAACATATGGAAGAACACAAAAATAATTCTATGAGAATATTGCACACCAGGTGTTTGTATAAATGCCTGAAAGAGAACTTGATTTTCAAATTCTTGAAGAACACGAAAATAATTTATGAGTTCGTTATTTGTGTTACTTGATTTTAACATGTAGTATGAGTTCTCTTAGAATTACTAAAATTTGTTTTATTTTTGGTGTATAAAAGCATTCTCACATAGTTTTATTCTTACATAATTCAATTTCATGACAGATATTCTCATAGAATGAATGAAATACATGATGATCAATGGCCCGAAGGTTGGACTAATGTGTGTGGGATAGACATGAACAATCCTCAATGGTCACCGATCTTCCACAAAAATGCACTACTCATTGTCATATTCTGTTAGATTAATCCATAATAGAATGATAAGAATATATATGTAATAGTATATTCCAATAGAATAATCTACATATTATATTTGTTTGTTATTAGGGAGTGTTTCATTATTATGGAATAAAATATAAAGTTTTTTTATTTTTTCAAGGATGTAATAGAAAAAATTTAACTTGTATCTAAAAATTTGTTTATTCTGCGAGAAATAAGACTCTTTATTAGTTTATGGCTTGCATTTTCATAGAATATCATTATAAAAAGAATGTTATTCTGTCAGAATAAAATCGGATATGATTAAAAATTATATTAGAATTATTTAAACTAAATTAATTTTAAAAAAATCAAAATTCAAAAATTAAGATAATCAAAGATCCATTAAAACCTATAATTTTTTTTTTAATTTTAGTTTCCTAATTTTAATGCAATGCAAATGTACAATATTACCCTTCTTTTAATTAAATGGCATTATTCTATTTTTCTTTTATTTAATAATATAGGTAAATCGTTTTCTTAAAATAAGTAAAATGATTGGCCTACATTGATGCATACAATAACACAATAATTTGTTTAAATAGAATAACCTAAGCCTCTCTCTCTCTCTCTCTCTATATATATATATATATATATATATATATATATATATATATATATATATATATATGAATATGTGTATATGTATGTGTATGTGAGTGTTTATATATGTATATGTATGTATGTATATGTGTATATGTATGGATGTGTATGTATGTAGGTGTATGTAAATATATATATATATATATATATATATATATATATATATATATATATATATATATATATATATATTTGAATGTGAATATATGTGTCTGTATGTATGTATAGTATATATGTGAATATGTGTGTATGTGTGAGTATCAACAATCACAAGTATTAATAAGCATTAAAACGTTAAACCCTAATATGAGTAATGAATCCCAAATGTGTACAGGACTTATGAATGATATTAATTTCTATAAGTTGGTGAAAGTATAGATAATTATGTATGACAGAGTTGTGAAAAAAATGAAGCGGAAAAAACGACGTTTGGTGCCCAAAAAGTTGAAAAAGCGAAACAATTTGTAGTAGTCCGTTAGTAATTTCTGAAGGAATATGTTTTTCGTCGATATTTAGTCTGTAAATACCGACGGAAAGCACATTCCGTCACTAATCGGTCAGTGATTACCGACAGATTACCTCCAAATTTTTTTGTTTTTTATTTTTATTTTTCGGGCACTGAACATTGTACTTTTTTCTTCGTTTTTTTCACACCTCCATTATACATGATTATTTATGTTTTCACCAACTTGTAACTATTAATATAATTCATAAAGCTATGTATACCTTCGGGATCTATTACTCATTTCATGTTTTAGCATCATGATGTCTATTAATATTTGTGATTTCTGATACACATACATACATACACATTCACATATATACATACACATCTATATACATACACACAACATATACACATATATACACAAATACACATACACACATATGTATAGGCACATACATACACACACACACACACACACACATATATATATATATATATATATATATATATATATATATATATATTCCTAATAAAAGACTCATATAGCTGCCATATGTCCCTTTTATACACATCTACTTGCCACGTGGCATCTTCTGGTTAACATATATCATGATTTTCCCGCTCAAATGCTAAGCTTTAAGATATCTGATTTTATGCTATTAAGTGTTAAATGAATTCATTTGGTAATCAATTACCAAATCCCTGATTTTTCTCCATTCAGTTTCCTTTTTTTACGCAATCAATTTCACATCATGGAGGGATTCTTATCTTAGAAAATCTGGAAAACAATCTTTCTATTTTCACTCTTATATGCGTATCGCACCTTATTATCACAAACAATTCGACAAACTATGCTTTTTTATGCCATAATTCTCACACTACATGGAGAAGAATATTCCATGTAATTCATTTTGATTCTTGTAACAGCATGTGGATGGGTTCTTCGATTATCTGATCAATGGGTTCTTTTGTCCATCGATGATTGCAAGGTAATAACAGATAGGGTTTTATTTTTATATGTTTATTTCTAATCAGGTTAACGCCAAGTTCTTCTATAAGGATTGCTTTTTGTTGTACTACACTCGCATTTAAGTCTCGAACGCTCCTCATGGTAATTTGTTCTTCATCTCTTATCTTTAGTTTTTGATGTATTATGTTTTCAATCAGTTTTGTTTTTTAGTGTTTGTTGCATTTCTTATATAAGTAGATTTTCCTTCAATGTTGGTATACCCGAATTAGGATTTTTTAATTTTTTTTCTACAAATATGTTTTTTTGGGTTTCACCATGCAGGGTAAATAGGTTATACCTCTATTGCCTACTCGTTTACATGTTTCTCGAGTCCTTTTTCATGTATGTCTATTTGGTTAGCTTTTTCATCATGTTTTTCGTATTTGACCTAAATATCAATACTTTCATGAACTTTCTTTGTTTGTTTTTTGGCAAAAAGTTCAACAAAGGTCTAATCCCTTAAAGGTTTTTTGTATCCAAAACAAGAAAGATAATTTGGGGTTTGAGAAATTGTTA